>NW_028319012.1:0-123526 GCF_062004578.1 Staurois parvus
CCCTTATGTATTATACATGGAGAACATATCCCCCCTTATGTATTATACATGGAGATCATATCCCCATTATGTATTATACATGGAGATCATATCCCCCCTTATGTATTATACGTGGAGATCATATCCCCCCTTATGTATTATACATGGTGATCATATCCCCCCTTATGTATTATACATGGTGATCATATCCCCCCTTATGTATTATACATGGAGATCATATCCCTCCTTATGTATTATACATGGAGATCATATCCCTCCTTATGTATTATACATGGAGATCATATCCCCCCTTATATATTATACATGGAGATCATATCCCCCCTTACGTATTATACACGTGATCATATCCCCCCTTACGTATTATACACGGTGATCATATCCCCCCTTATGTATTATACATAGAGATCATATCCCCCTCTTACATATTATACATGGAGATCATATCCCCCCCTTATGTATTATACATGGAGATCATATCCCCCATTATGTATCATACATGGAGATCATATTCACCAGGGGCGGATTGACCATTTGGAAACTCGGGCACTGCCCGAGGGCCCGGGGTCAGTAGGGGGCCCCATGAGATGCCCCTGGTACCTTTTTTATAGGCTTTTTTGAGTTTTGGCAAGGACACAGGGGCCCCATGATCCCCTATTGCCCGGGGGCCCCATGAGTTGTCAGTCCACCCCTGATATCCCCCCTTATGTATCATACACAGAGATCATATCCCCCCTTATGTATTACACATG
Organism: Staurois parvus; assembly: GCF_062004578.1. Taxonomy (NCBI): domain Eukaryota; kingdom Metazoa; phylum Chordata; class Amphibia; order Anura; family Ranidae; genus Staurois; species Staurois parvus. The sequence goes on from NW_028319012.1 coordinate 750, forward strand.
GAGATCATATCCCCCCTTATGTATTACACATGGAGATCATATCCCCCCTTATGTATTACACATGGAGATCATATCCCCCTTATGTATTATACATGGAGATCATATCCCCCTTATGTATTATACATGGAGATCATATCCCCCTTATGTATTATACATGGAGATCATATCCCCCTTATGTATTATACATGGAGATCATATCCTCCCTTATGTATTATACATGGAGATCATATCCCCCCCTTATGTATTATACATGGTGATCATATCCCCCTTATGTATTATACATGGAGATCATATCCTCCCCTTATGTATTATACATGGAGATCATATCCCCCCCTTATGTATTATACATGGAGATCATATCCCCCCTTATGTATTATACATGGTGATCATATCCCCCCTTATGTATTATACATGGAGATCATATCCCCCCTTATGTATTATACATGGAGATCATATCCCCCCTTATGTATTATACATGGAGATCATATCCCCCTTATGTATTATACATGGAGATCATATCCCCCCTTATGTATTATACATGGTGATCATATCCCCCCTTATGTATTATACATGGAGATCATACCCCCCTTATGTATTATACATGGAGATCATATCCCCCCCTTATGTATTATACATGGTGATCATATCCCCCTTATGTATTGTACATGGAGATCATATCCCCCCTTAATCTCTTCTCAAGAGAGAATACATTCAACAGCATCACTGGATGCCATAGATAAAGGTAATTATTTCTCACCCCTTCACAAAGCTGTCAGATGTTCCTCCCGTTTTAACTGCCGTCAGGTTTTTGGCCTCCTTAATCCAGACATGAAGATCTCCTCCTTCTTCGGCCTTACCTTGATGAAATGTAGAGATAATATACTGCTTTATAATTTATATATCCTCCGTTTCTCACTTTAAAAGCAGCAATACTTAGTTATGTAATAATACGATGCTGCGCTTATGATAGGTTGGCTGTAAGTCCGAAGGGCGCTCCCTGATGACTTCTATACGTTACAGTGTGGGGGATGATTGGACTCTACTCTCTCTTACTATCAGCACGTTCCCTATGGCTCCAAGTACTGTCCCCCCTCTTCCCTGCTGAGGAAAGTGAAAAAATACTGCCAAACCCATTTGGCTATCTTATTGGTTTTGCTATACTCAAGTATTGATGTTGGATGTAGGTGACCTCGTTCCTCGGCACGTGGCTTCTACAACCCAAAGGATCTCCACAGTCTCCTTGGCTTCACAAAGATTTTATACACCATTCAAGGCTGGTCCACCCCTCTGAAGCTACTAATGGAGTGTAAAACAAGTAACCGGCACATATAGTTTACAATGTGGGTCAATAGAACACATTGGGGTATGAAAACGGAGGTTTAAGCAGCCCGTTGTGAAGCGTGTACCTGTGAGAGGTGGGACATTCTTTTACAGTGGGGGGATTTGTTTTTGGCACTCTCTCTCTATGAGCGATCTGACTCCCATAGAAATGGGAGAAGATCAGCACAGCAGAGGTCCCCAGCTAGGACACAGATACGGAAGAGGAAGAGTTAAGTGAGCGCATGCATGGAGTTAGCGCCGGGTGCGTGGCGGCATTCCATTCTGTCACTGGGAGTGAGCTGGTGGAGATACACTGAGCAGGTGGAGAGGGCATAGGCTCAGCGTGTCCCTCCTGAATGCAACAAGGGTCAATAGTGGTGTGCAACACACTACACTAGGATGTGTAAGGAGAGCGAACATGTTCAAGGTATCCAGCGTAGCCCAGAAGAACCCACTCCAGGGTAGGTCTCCTATGTGACCCACACTTGGTACCCAATGAGGAGGGGAACATAGAAGAAGAACCACCTACTAACCCTGCTCTGCCCTTTACAACAGGCAGGGTGCATTTGCATACAGACCACCCCAGGAAATATCTACATGCAGGGCCGGGACAAGGGGTGGGCTGGAGGGGCGGCTGCCCTGGGCACAATGGGAGCAGCAAGGGGAGGAGGAGAGAGCTGGGAGGAGGTGCTGGCTGTGTCCTCACTCCCCCTTCTCCTTCCTGCCAGTTCACAGACACACAGGAGCTGCACTAGCAGGAAGGATGAGAGGGAGAGAGAGCACAGCCCCCACCACAGAACGCAGGCTGCATTTGCATACAGACCACCCCAGGAAATGTCTACATACAGGGACAAGGGGTGGGCTGAAGGGGCGGCTGCCCTGGGCACAATGGTTAACTGCAGAGTTTGGGGTGCCTTCCTTCTGTTACAAGGCTAACAGGAGTAGTGACAATGACATCACTATCCCTGTCAGCCCAGCACTGGTAGCAGCAAGGGGAGGAGGAAAGAGCTGGGAGGAGGTGCAGGCTGTGTCCTCACTCCTCCTTCTCCTTCCTCCCAGTTCATAGACACACAGGAGCTGCACTAGCAGGAAGGATGAGAGGGAGAGAGAGCACAGCCCCCACCACAGAGCGCAGAAGTGAGAACCACAAGTGGAGGAGAGAGCCATCTACACAAGCATGCGCCCAATGTTAAAACTGAGCTGCACAGTTATTTTGACAAGTGAGTGACTGCTGGGCATAGGATCCCCCAAGCTTACACATCATTATTATTATTATTATTACATCGGGTTTATATAGCGCCAAAGGGTTTGCTCAGCGCTGTACAATAGAGGGGGGGGGGACAATACATGGCACAGTACAACAATAACAAACAACGTATGAGGGGTAAGAGGGCCCTACTCTTTCGAGCTTACAATCTAGGAGGGAGGGGGTAGTGGTACAGTAGGAAGTGGCTGAGGGGAATGAAGTGGCTGAGGGGAGTGGAGTGGTGGGAGGAATGAGGGAGAATGGCCATTAGGTGAGGGTGGGGTAGGCTTCCCTGAAGAGATGGGTTTTGATGGAGCGCCTGAATGTGAGGAGGGAAGGCGACAGTCTGATGGATTGGGGCAGTGAGTTCCAGAGGATGGGGGAGGACCTGGAGAAGTCTTGCAGTCGTGCATGGGAGGAGGAGACCAGGGAGCAGGATAGAAGGAGGTCCTGAGAGGAGTGAAGGGTACGGGTAGGGCGGTACTTGGGGATCAGGTTGGTGAGGTAGTCAGGGGCAGTGTTGTGGACGGCTTTGTAGGTCAGGGTTAGAAGTTTAAATTTGATGCATTGGGCAATCGGGAGCCAGTGGAGGGAGAGGCAGAGGGGGGTGGCAGAGATGAAGCGGTTGGTGAGGTGGATGAGTCTAGCCGCTGAGTTCAGGATGGTCTGAAGCGGGGAGAGCCTGCACTGGGGTAGACCAGTGAGGAGGGAGTTGCAGTAGTCAAGGCGTGAGATGATGAGGGAGTGTACTAGAAGTTTGGTGGTGTCTGGGGTAAGGAAGGAGCGTATCTTGGCAATGTTGCGGAGGTGGAGCGTGCATGTGTTTGTAAGTGATTTGACGTGAGGTTGGAAGGAGAGGTTCGAGTCAAGAATGACGCCAAGGACTTTGGCTTGCGGGGCGGGAATGATGGTGGTGTTGTTGGTGATGATCAACATCATCAACAGGGGGCGCAGTTTGGCATCTTTTCCCTGGACGCTAGATGACCTTGTCCCGGCACTACCTACATGTGAAGCTGAGCCTTTCTAATTAAAAGATCTGAACTCAAATGAATGAAAGGGGAGGGCCAGGGATGATCAGGCTGGGGTGGAAAGCGCTAGATGATGCTGGATGCCCTCCAGTCAGGAAATGAGATGTGCTATATCAGACTTTCTGCAGCTTCTAATGCACATGGTGAGAAGCTCAGAATGTGCAGTGAAATCAGAGGAAGCCATTTCAGTCCAGGAGATGAGCCGGTATAACCGTGCAAGACTGAAGGTGAAGCTGGAGATCAGATTTGAACACCATTTTTTCACGGTCTATGCAATAACTTTAGAAATGTAAAAGAGAAATTATTTCTGGAAATAAAAGTTTCACTCACTTTTTTTTCTCTCACTTCCAATCGTGGACTTGGACGGTGGGACGTACTTTAAGGACACAACCAGTTCCCCTTTGTAGTTGGGTGCCCCATCGCCACTGCCCTGTATAAAAAAGAAGAGGTAATAAATAGATGCTACATACAGTATAAATGCCATCAGCACATCCCAATCTCCTGCCAGCCATGTAATGCAGATGTGTGGCAGGAAAGAGGGTTGCCAACACGTGGCACATATAGGGCTATGGGCAGCAGAGGTTTCTGTGTGGATACCGCATTCACAGCACACAGACTGAGCTGTCACAGACAGCTCCTGTGAAAAAAAGGGCATCCAAGAGGCGCTGGGACTTTATTTTGAGTTTAAAGATAGTAAGGAAGGCAAAAAACACTTGAAGAGCTCAGTGGCTCAGTCTAGGCTGCTCACAATAGGCAAGGCCGCCCTACTGTGGGTACTTCATCAGGTTACCAGGAAAAAAGTGTGCACATGGAAGCAGGGCTGCTGTTAGAACCCACAGAGCCCCATACAGCCAACCTGACAGGGCCCTGCCCCCCCCCCCAAAAAAAAAAAACCCAACTGTTTACTAGGCTTCAATCATGAATGAACACAGTGTGTGATTGGTACCGATCACTCATTGTGTTCATTCTGGAAAGGAAGGGGCTTATAAATGTGACATATTTACCAGACTTTTTTCCTACTCTCCATCCTGAAGGATCCTATTGTATACTTGCAGCTGCCGGTGGGAGGAAGAGGAGGCAAGCCAGCAGCACTGTGGGATGTGGGGCCTGGGCAGCAGGGGGAAACACAGACCGAGCACACAGACCGAGCACACAGACTGAGCTGTCAAACACAGCTCCTGTGAAAAAAAGGGCATCCAAGAGGCGCTGGAACTTTATTTTGAGTTTAAACAAGGTAGTAAGGAAGGCAAAAACACTTGAAGAGCTCAGTGGCTCAGTCTAGGCTGCTCACAATAGGCAAGGCCACCCTACTGTGGGTACTTCAGCAGGTTAACAGGAAAAAAGTGTGCACATGGAAGCAGGGCTGCTGTTAGAACCCACGGGGCCCCATACAGCCAACCTGACAGGGCCCCGCCCCCTCAAAAAAAACAACTGTTTACTATGCTTCTGTTATCAATGAACACAGTGAGCGATTGGTATCGATCACTCATTGTGTTCATTCAGAAAAGGAAGGGGCTTATAAATGTGACATATTTACAGGATCCTTTTCCCACTCTCCACCCTGAAGGATCCTATTGTGTGCTTGCAGCTGCCGGTGGGAAGGAGAGGAGGCAAGCCAGCAGCACTGTGGCATGGGGGCACACAGGGGGTTTTGGCAGCAGGGGGAAACGTATGGTGCACAGGGAGGGTTATGGGTGTGGCGAGGGGGGAGTTGCTGGAACCGAAGCCTTGTATGGCTCTCTCTACAGCAGCTGGAAGCCAGAATGAGGGAGAGGAGAAGAAACCAGATTTAAGCTGCTGAAGAAAAAGCCATACAGGGAATTGGTTTCAGTAATGCCCCCCCCCCCCATGCTGTGCTGATCACCCTCCCTGCCCACATCCACTTCACCTAGTTACCTGGGCCCCCCTGCTGGCCTGGGCCCCTTACAGGAGGAATGGTGGCACTCCCTTATCCAAGGCCTTGCATGGAAGGAGCGCTAGACCAAAAGATAAGATTCCAAATTCATTGTTATGTTAAAAGACAGCCAACACATTTCGGTGGTCAAAGGAACCCCCCTTCATCAGGGCTGCAATAAAACATAATATAATGTAAAAATAATTGTGACTAATAAAATCATATTAGGCTCATGATTTTATCCGTTCAATTATTTTTACATTATATTATTTATAATAGTCCTGATGAAGGGGGAGCTCCTTTGACCTCCAAAAATGCATTGGCTGTCTTAACATAACACCAATAAATGAATTTGGACTTTATCTTTTGGTCTGGCGCTCCTTCCATATTTGCACAACAGACAGCTCCTGGTCTGTGCTACTGATTGGGGACCAACAGTACCTGCTCTTGATTATGTGACTATTGTGTCAGCCAATCACAATGGTCAAATCATAAGGCAGACCTTCCCGCAGGCAGAAAGCTGTCATATATAGAAGCGGTAGAAATTCTACATATGGGTCTTTGTCAGGAATGGACTTGCCAATAATGGTGGGACTCACCTGCTTTGTGGGCTGCAGTATTAGGGCTGGCCAGCGGGTGCTCTCAGCAATCAGAGACTCACCCCTGCAGTCAGCCAAACACCTGAAGCTGATTGCAGGGGTTGTATTTAAGGGATGGCCAGACCTGCAGTCTGTGCCTTGTTGTACTGTTTGCTTGGCCCTGGTTTCCCGATCCTGTTACTTCTGTCCTGACGCTGCCTGAACTCTGCCTGTACTGACCTCGGCTAGTCCTGACCACTCTCCCGCCTGCTCCTGGTACTCCGTTTGCCCGTTTGCTACCGACCCGGCCTGCCTGACTATTCTTGTATTGTATGTTTGTTATCTGTTGGAGGTTTGGTTCAGTTTGTCTGCACTGTGTTATGTTTAGTTTTGCACTGCGTTTGTATTGTTAGTCTTAATAAATTATATTATTTACTATATCTGAAGCCTGCGTTTCCCTGTGTCAGTCCACACACTTCTGGTCATACCCGCATCCCTGACAGTCTTGCAAAACAGGACACAGAACGATCTAACGTTTGGACGTTGGTTCAAATGCCCAAAGAAACAAAGCTTAAACTGAACTGTCAGCTCATCAGCTCATCCCTATTCCAGGCCACCATTGTATTGCACCATGACTGTGTGTACCCAACTTCCTTAACTGACGTGTTTGTGGTCATGTAGGGTCATAATTCCTTAAATAAAAATTGATCAAAATGTCGGAAATCAGTTCTCTTTCCCCTTCCGATTACCAAAAATTTGAAACTCTGATTACTGTGGAGGAATTAGGGATGATGCTCTCTCAATCTAAACCAAAGAAGGCTCCAGGCCCTGATGGCCTGACCCCGGCCTAATATAAGACATTTAAAAGACGTTAAAAGGTTTCCTGGCGGATGCGCTCGGGATGTAGATTTCCCTGGTCCCCAAGGAAAGGAAGGGCCCCTCACACAGTGGCAGCTATCACTGGATAGCTGTACTAAATACTGACCTGAAACTTTTCATGAAAATCCTAGCTCATCGCTTACTATGTTACATCTCTTGACTGATGCACAAAGATCAAGTAGGCTTTGTCCCACTTTGGGAGCCCTGATACACCATTTGGGTCCTCAACCTGATCCATGCCACTAAGACCTCCAAACACATGCTCGTTTTACTCTTCACCGACATTGAAGAGGCATTTGACAGGGTTACTTAGCAATTTATGCAGGCGACCCTGGCCCACATTGGCTTGGGGCCTTTATGCTGTGTTGGATTTCTTCCCTCTATTCTCAGCCCTCAGCCTCTGAAACTAGAACAAATTTTTTTCCCATTTCCTGCGGGACATGACAGAGGTGCCCCATTTCCCCTTTCATTTTAACATTGGAACCATTTCTTTGTACAGTCCAAGCCGAATCCATTATTGCTGGCTACCACAAATCCTCTGGAATGCACAAGGTTGCAGCCAATGCGGACGACCTGATTTTTTTTCATAACAGACCCCTCACATCTTTACCCAACCCAGTGGGCTACAAACTCAATCCGGTATTTGGGAACAAATATTACGCCAGATCTTTCTGATCTATACTCTCCAAATTACACACCACTGTTGCTTAAAATCAAGGGAGACTTGTTACACTGGCATTCACTCATGCTGATCGGGTTTGGCCATTGTAGTGCTTTAAAAAAGATGGTGCTCCCCCACGTGCCGTACTAACTCCAAGCCCTTCCCATTCGGTTACCTACGCTATTTTTTAAGAAAGTTGGTACCATGTTCTGAGCATTTATCTGATCTCATAGAAAACCATGCCTAGCTCTGCATACCCTCTTCCTACATAAGGTATGTGGGGTGGTGGTCTTCCTTATATCTGCTCCTATTACTGAGTGGCCCATCACACACGCCTAGTCAACTGGCAGTGCAGCCAAACACTGGGTTGCCATTGAACTGAAAGATGCCCAAGGAACTGCTATGAGTTGGCCGTGGTTAGACTCCCCTGTGCCCAAGGATATTTGTATGCACCATACCCTTGGAAATACTTTATGGGTCTCTCAGGAATCCTCTAGCAACTCATCCATCTCTTGATCTTGCTCCCCCCATGGTCCCCATTTTGGGCAATCCAGATTTCATCCGAGGACTTCACAATAAGCATTTCCATTGCTTCAAAACCAGTGGATATTCCCATCTGACAGATTTCCTGACCTCAGACGGGGGCCTAGTCTCCACCGACCTTACTCGCTTGGTAGACACTCCTTAGATTTCTGGGGAGACCTTCAATTGCATCATTACCTCCACACATTGTCTCGCACGCCAGATATTAATCGCTCGCTGACTGCCTTTGAGGCTTTGTGTCATAAGGGGAACAGGTTTGCCACAGTCTCTTCAGTTTACTCATCCCTCGTCCATCCAGAGGCTGACTACACCTCCCCCTTTCTTACCAAATGGGAGTGTGAGTTGGGCATGTCATTCATGACTGTGCAGAAGGAAAAACTTCTACACTTTGGCCAAAAATTCTCTATTGCCACCAGGGTACAGTTATAAAATCCTTACCAGGTGGTATCAGGTCACTACCGAGCTTCACCACCTCTCACCAAGGATCTCCAATCTTTGCTGGCATTGCATCATAAAAAATTGCACTTTACTCCATATTTTCTGGCAATGCCTGAAACTCCAGTGTTGGCAGGAGGTGACTGACATAAACAAACAACTCACAGCTGCGGATTTGCAGGACAACTCAGTGGCTTGCCTGCTGTACCTGTCTGAAAGGCCCATCAAGAAATAGAAGGTCTCTCTTACCATTCAATTGCTGAACATGGCTAAGGCCTGCATCCCACTCTGTTGGAATGACATTAATCTTCCTATACTATTTCTCTGGTTCTCCAAGGTGAATGAACTCAGGGACATGGAGGACCTCTTAGTCACTTTGCGTAATGTGGAAGAGACCTTTCGGGACATGTGGAGGCTTTGGAAATACTTTGTGTATATATGGATGCCTACTTGAAAGAACGCACTCCCTCCCAGTGAGTTGCATTTTTCACTGGTGTTTCTCCTTCTCCCCCGAAGATGGTGCTCAGACCCCCTCTGTACTTCTGCTCCTTTCTCCAGCCCCTCCTTTTCATCCTACCTTTCCTTCTCCAATTCCTTGATCTTGGTCCTTTCCTCTTCCCCACTTCCTTCTCTACCCTTTCCCCCCCAGCCATCTTTCCCTCTTTGTCCCTCTTCCTCAACCCCTGTGCTCGTCGTGTTCTTGCTCTATCACCAGACTGTTTCCTATATATCCTTCCTCCTAGAAGAGTTGATGGCAATGCCCCCCTTGCTGTCTCTCGGTTTGCAGTGTTCAAGATGATCACAGTCTATCCTAGCATCTACTCCATCCCTCTATACCTTCCAGTGCTCCCTGTTTATGTAATCCTCCTAAATCGGTCTCATTGTTTATGACATTCCACCAACATAGACAGTGCCATGGTCTTACATCAATGTAAATGTCCTCTACTGGCTACGGCAGTCATACCACTCTTATCTATATGATGTTTGTTTTTTTATGTGGATTTCTGGTGACCTGCACATATTTGTTACCTGTTTGCTTATATTTGTATCAAATAAAGGAATTAAAAAAAAAAAAAAAAAAAAACTTATCAAAACTGAAATTGTTGCCACCAAATAAATCGTTGTCACTGGTAAATGAGAGAAATGTGAGAAGAGTCACCCTGCCATGCAGAGGAAGACACTCGTCCACCGTACTGTCAAAGTTCCAGGAGTCCAAAGGCAGGTTCACCTCCCCCAGGAATGTATTCCTTCCAAAGCGGTCATGGTGCCAGACAGACAGCTGTAAGGTTCTGGAGAGCAGGACCGGCTCCGGGATAAAGTACTAGAGACAAAGAAATAAAGCCGAATATTTTTTGGCTTTTTAAAGATGACCAAAGTTCAGCTTTAAATAAAATAAATTATAGAGGATTTTTTTTTCAATGACATCAAATCATTCTACTTACCTGCAATGTTTCAGCATACAGAGGGCTAATGGTGTTACGTTTAATTGTAGTTTTGCGTTTTCCTTGACGGGACTTGTCAGGCAGGAGATAGGACTTGACGTATCTAGAAGAAGGGATTGCAGATGTAGAACTCAACACTTCCTAAATAACACAGCAAAATATATTCTCTCTACAGAATGGCAGACCACGGTTCAGACCAAGACAGAGTGACAGTTCTTTCTGGACTTCCTGCTAGGCAGTCCCCAGCACAGGTTCCTCCCTCCTCTGCACTGATTGGTTGTTAGGACAACTAATGTCGTCACATGCATGCACCACCCTCAGCATCAGAGAAGGACAAAAGTGGACTTGCAGTCTGTCCCACCTCTAGCCCTCTTCCCATAAAAAGGTACCAGGGCCCTGTGATGGGAGCACCTGATGTAAAGGGGCCCTGAGATGGGGACACCTGATGTAAGAGGGTACTGCGATGGGGACACCTGATGTAAGGGGGCACTGCGATGGAGACACCTGATGTAAAGGGGACACGGTGACTGGGACACCTGATGGGGACACGTGATAGAAGAGGACACTGTGATGGGAACACCTGATTTAAGAAGGCAGTCTGCTAGAGGCACCTGATGTAAGGGGGCACTGAAATGGGAACACTGTGATGGGGACACCTGATAGAAGGGGACACTGTGATGGGAAGACCTGTGTTTTATTAGTGCTGCACCCTCTCATTATATTATTATTTATCTTAAGGTCTTATATGGTGCCTTTGGTGCATAGCCGCTATTATATTATGTTAATTTAGCGCTCACTTATTTCTATTTTTGATTGATGTAAGAAAGCACTCTGCTGGAGGCACCTGATGTAAGGGGGCACTGCGATGGGGACACCTGATGTAAGAAGGCACTCTGCTGGAGGCACCTGATGTAAGGGGGCACTGAAATGGGAACACTGATGGGGACACGTGATAGAAGGGGACACTGAGATGGGAACACCTGATGTAAGAAGGCACTCTGCTGGAGGCACCTGATGTAAGGGGGCTCTGCGATGGGGACACCTGATGTAAGGGGACACTGCGATGGGGACACCTGATGTAAGGGGACACCGTGACGGGGACACCTGATTTAAGAAGGCAGTCTACTGGAGGTTGGAGGGGGCACTGAAATGGGAACATTGTGATGGGGACAGCTGATAGAAGGGGACACTGTGATGAGGAGGACACCTGATGTAAGAAGGCACACTGCTGGAGGCACCTGATGTAAGGGGGCACTGCGATGGGGATACCTGATGTAAGAAGGCACTCTGCTGGAGGCACCTGATGTAAGAGGGCACTGAGATGGGGACACCTGATGTAAGGGGGACACCTTATGTAAGGTGGGCATTGTGATGGAGGCACCTAATGTAAGGGGGTATGGCGATAGGGACACTTAATGTAAGGGGACACTCTGCTCGAGGGACCTGAAGTAGGAGGCATGGTGATGTGGACACCTGATTCTGGGGGCACTCTGCTGGAGGCACCTGAAGTAAAGGGGGCACGGTGATGGGGAAACCTGATGTCAGGAGGTACTCTGCTGGAGGCACCTGAAGTAGGGGGTCACAGTGATGGGAACACCTGATATCAGGGGACAATCTGCTGGAGGCACCTTGAAGTAAGGGGGCTTGGTGATGGGGACATCTGATGCACGGGGGCATTGTGATGGGGACAATCGATGGTTCAATGGGCCTGTATTTTACTGCCTCCCAATCTTAAGTGTAAACTGTACCCTGTGTTTGTGTTTTACTGTCTCTCTACTGATGACAAGGTCAGTAGAATATATTACCCTTGAGGTAGGTATTTAGGGAATAGTAAACAGTGGAAAAATAGACACTAAGCGGTGAAACACACATCTCTGTCAATATGTTAACTGTAATCAGTCCCTTAAGTGTGGGTGTTTTTATATATATATATATATATATATATATATATATATATATATATATATATAGAGAGAGAGAGAGAGAGAGAGAGAGAGAGAGAGAGAGAGAGAAAAACACTCTGGTGTTATATGGAAAACTGAAAAAAAGAAAAGAAAAAGTAAATGGATTACGGGTTGGAGCGTCTCTTTGCGTCATCTCCGTAAGCCAGGTTGCGGCACTCCTTTACCACAATGCTGAGGATCTGCGTCTTTCCATCGTATTTCATGGAGAAGATGATTTCCCCGGTGACTATGACGTTCCCGAAGTCTCCGGCCTCGCTGTAAATACTCATCATGCTCCCCAGAGTGCTCTGTGGGAGGGAAACAGATACATCATCACCAACTTCAACAACAATTCCAACTTACTAGTTGTGGGTGGAATGGGAAGGGAATAAATCTTGATACATGACCAATGGGGGGCAGCAAGAAATATACATAATTCAGTAGAGAGGGGAAAGGTGAAAATCTCTGTTGAGGTTTTTTTTATCAATTGTCATGCGCACATACACACAGTGCCAGGACAAGGTCATCAAGAGTGCAGGGCGAGCCTGCCAAACTGCGCACCCCCCCCCCCCAAGATATGTGAGCATTATGTGTCAGCGAAAATCCACTCCCCCCGCAAAAAAAATTGAGTACTAATCTATATGTTTACTCCCTAAGCATAAACTCCCCCTCCTCCCAGTACAAAGGTCACCCTCCTAAACCTTGTGGACGGCCTTCCCAGAAGAGTTGAAGCTGTTATAGCTGCACAGGGCGGGGCCAACTCAATATTGAACCCTACGGACTAAGACTGGGAGGCCATTAAAGTTTATGTGCGAGTAAAGACAGGCGGCCCAATATTTTTGCCAATATAGTATATATAAAAACATATATTTATTGGCTTATCCAATAAAAAGAAATATGCATCATAAAAACATGTAATATCGAAAATCCAGCAGTGGCATACAATTGTTGGATGTTATTAGTAATGTATAGCAAGTGTTTAGGATCAACGCGTTTCACTATATTTGCTTCCCCTGGATCCATGCTTGAGATGAATCACTAGAATAAATAAAAAGTACAATAATAATTATATACATCATCATAAACAAAACCTATTTAAAACATACAAATGTCCTCCCCCCAAAATTTTTTTTTGACATTTGTATATTTAAAATACATTTTGTATATGATGTATATTATTATGTTTTCGCTGACTTCGTGTATGTGTGCTCTGACAATGTATGTATATGCAGGGGTGGGCAGGAGGGGCAGCTGCCCGGAGCACTGTGGTATTATGTAAGGTGGAGGAGGGGGCACCACAAGGAGATTGGGGGGAGAAGATTTGCATTGAGAATGTAAATTTGGGGGGTGGCAGGGCATAAGAATTGTTCTAGGTGTGGAAATTGGGGGAGGTGTGCTAGGAGTAGTGATTTGGGGGGATTTATGTTTGGAGAGGGTATGGGATATGAGGATTTGTGCTAGGAGGGAGGATTTGGGGGGTTTGTGCCATTAACGTCATATGGTGGGGGGAGGGATTTGTACTGGAGAGGAAATTAATTTTTTGGGGGGGATTTTGTGCTAGTAGGGATTATTGAGAGGTATGTGTGCTAGGAGGGAAGGTTTGTGTGTCTGTGGTGGAGGGGGGATTTGTTCCAGAATGGTGGATTGGGGGAGGGGAACTTGTGTTGGAAGAAGGGGATTTGGAGTGGGGGGGGGATTAATGCTTGGAGGGAAAATTTGAGGGGTAGAGGATATGTGGTAGGAGAAGAATTCTTTTTTTTCAGAGGTGGTGGGGGGGGGGGGGGATTTGTGCTGGAGCATATGGGGAGAGAGAGCATTTGAGCTGGGGGGGCTTCCAGATTCTGATAAGCCCCCCACCCGCAGACCCCCTTAACCACCAGCCACGGTTTTGGGGAAGAGGCCCTTGTCCGCCCCCATGTTGAGGGCATGTGGCCTGGTATAGTTAAGGAGGGGGGGCGTTTGCTCATTCCCCCCCTTTCCTGACCTGCCAGTCTGCATTTTTGGATAAGGGTCTGGTAAGGATTTGGGGGGGGCTCAAAATCCATATCAGAACTGAAGGGTTTGGTATGAATGGGGGGGACCCCACATTGTTGTTTTGTTTTTGTTTTTTTTGGTTTTTTTTATGCCTTTTTACATTAAGCTTCGGGGAACCCTGCTGGCAGCTGAAATATTAAAGAATGTCTTCACTACTAAAATATCGCAATACTTCATAATATAACTTGGTATTTTAGTAGCTGGGAGATATTTTTCCACATATTCAGATGTATTAAGATACCGCTTAGTGAATTGTCCCTGTTCAAAGTTTGCAGTCGTACTTTTGGTAGGTTCCAATGTTCGACTGCAAATTGAACAGCGGGGTGTTCGGTCCATCACTAGTGATCAGCTCTCAAAAAAGCTGTGTACTAATGATCAGATAATTAGAGGATTGCTCTAAAAGTGGTATATTTCATCCAATATTCTCATTTTGTGTATGAGGCTTAAGTTTTTTTAATTTAATTTAAAATAAAATAGTTCTAACCGTGGACGTCCCACTGCGCAAACTGCCTCTTTGCGTATTCAAACGATGGATTTCTACCAAATTATCAATATCTTCATCTTCCTCTTCCTATGAAAAACAAAAATAGTGAAAATTAACAAAGTAGCAGACGGGCAACAACAATTTTTTGTTGGTGAGTGAAAGGTTATATCAAAGTAACATGAAATAAATAACATTGGATTTTAATAAGGCACCTGGTCTGAATTAAGAAACCCGGTGCCAAGGCAACCGAAAATTGTGCAGCGTGGCAAACTGAGATTGTCTTTATCCTACTGAGCCTGAAAGGAATATTGTTTTCTGAGATTCAGAGATTTTATTCATTTATAGCGTGCACTGTACAGTGAAATCACACAGAGTGAATATAATGCACAATACGAACCATTTCTACATTCAGCCCAGGAACAGACTTGCTTCGATCCCCCATGGTGCTTTCTTCTTCGACCTTCTCTTCTGGACGTAGGTCTATGGTGGACTTACTGTAATCTAAAATGTACATTAAAGGAAACACACTCAGATAAATGCATAGTTCTACATTGTCACTGATGTAATATCCATTAATATCTTACATCATCATAGCCCAAAAAATAAATAAATAATAACTATATATATATATATATATATATATATATATATATATATATATATATATATAAAATAATTTGTACATCAGTATTTTCAATGTCCACCATTGTCAATATTATCAGCAATATCATCCTTGTCAATGTCAACCATCAATAATATCATCCTCATCAATGTCAGCCATTATCAATATCATCCTCATCAATGTCAACCATCGTCATCAATCATCATCATCATCATTAACATCCTTAGCAATGTCAACCATCATCAATATCATCCTCATCAATGTCAACCATCATCAATATCATCCTCATCAATGTCAACCATTATCAATATCATTATGAATATCATCCACGTCAATGTCAATCATCAACAATATAAATCTGATCAATGTCAACCATTATCAATATCATCCTCATCAATGTCAACTATCATAAATAACCTTGTCAATGTCAACCATCATCAATATCATCATCATCATCAATATTCCTTGTCAATGTCAACCATCAACAATATCCTCATCAATGTCAACCATTTTCAATATCATCTTCCTCATCAATGTCACCATACAAATATAATCATAAATATCATCCTTGTCAACGTCAACCATCATCAATATCATCCTCGTCAATGTCAACCATAAATAATGTCATCCTCATCAATGTCAACCATTATCAATATCAACCATAATTAATAACATCCTCATCAATGTCAATCATCGTCAACCATCATCATCCTCATCGATGTCAACCATCATCATCAACCATCATCATCATTATCATCCTTAGCAATGTCAACCATCATAAATAGCATCCTCATCAATGTCAACCATTATCAATATCATCAATATCATCCTCATCAATGTCAGTCATCAACAATATAAATCTTATCAATGTCAACCATTATCAATATCATCAATATCATCCTCGTCAATGTCAGTCATCAACAATATAAATCTTATCAATGTCAACCATTATCAATATCAACCATCATAAATAACCTTGTCAATGTCAACCATCAACAATATCACCATCATCAATGTCAACCATTATCAATATCATCTTCCTCATCAATGTCATCATATAAATATCATCATAAATATCATCCTTGTCAATGCCAACCATCATCAATATCAATCATCAACAATATAAATCTTATCAATGTCAATCATTATCAATATCACCCTCATCAATATCAACCATCATAAATAACCTTGTCAATGTCAACCATCAACAATATCATCATCATCAATGTCAACCATTATCAATATCATCTTCCTCATCAATGTCATCATATAAATATCATCATAAATATCATCCTTGTCAATGTCAACCATCATCAATGTCATCCTTGTCAATGTCAACCATTATCAATATCATCCTCATCAATGTCAATCATCATCAATATCATCCTCGTCTATGTCAACTATCAAGAGTATCATCCTCATCAATGTCGACCATCAAAATCATCCTCCTCTATGTCAACCATCAAGAGTATCATCCTCATCAATGTCAACCATCATCAATAATATCATCATCAGTCGCTACTGTCAACTATCATCAATATCATCCTCCTTAAATACAACCATCATCAATATCATCTATCATTCCCTTCATAATTTAAAAAAAAAAAAAAAGTTGTTTCAATTTGGTTTTAGTAATGATGTTCACTAATTTGGACACTTTATCATATTTATTTTCTCCTGGTGAAGCCACCTAAGATTAAAGCAGTATTAATCCCAAAACCAAAGTTTTAACATATTGCATCTTATCAATCATTAGATGTGGTGGTTGCATTCGTTTTCTTTTTTTATGCTCTTACCATTCACTTCAGCAAACTGTTAATTCTTCCCAGTGTTCACTTACAGTATACCTAATATTTACTACTAGCATGAGTCTCATATTCATTGTCAGCCTGTCAACTGCCCTTTACATTAGCATAGAAGACATAAAAAAAAAATTTTTAGACCTGATGGCTTCAAGATTTTGCGAGTATTCTTCTTAAATAAAGTATCGCTCTCGTCTGCAGAGCCCGCACTCCGATTCCCAATGCGAGACTCCTAAATTAAAATGCAAGGATATTTTATCACAAGAATATTCAGTGAAGTCCAAAAGTTAAGAACAGAACTGCCCACAAATTTTCCTTCTACCTTTGAAGAATGTGCAAATCCCATCAAATTCATACAGCTAAGGAGGGAAATGAAATTGTTCTGGTCAAGTTTGTGGCAGGTGTACTTTAAGAGTCTCACTTATTTAGCTACACTCTTAAGAAACAAAAATAACAAAACCAATAGGCAGAACAAGGCTCCTATACAATGGACATTAAGGTGGACCTTGGGTGTCGGGAAATTTAGATGGACCTTGGGTGTCGGGAAATTTAGATGGACCTTGGCTGCCGAGACATTTAGATGGACCCTGGCTGTCGAGACGTTTAGATGGACTCTGGCTGCCGAGACGTTTAGATGGACCTTGGCTGCCGGGACGTTTAGATGGACCTTGGCTACAGGGACGTTTAGATGGACCTTGGCTGCCGGGACGTTTAGATGGACCTTGGCTGCCGGGACGTTTACATGGAAATTTGCTGCCGGGACGTTTAGATGGACCTTGGCTGCCGGGATGTTTAGATGGACATTGGCTGCGGGACGTTTAGATGGACCTTGGCTGCCAGGACGTTTAGATGGACCTTGGCTGCCGGGACGTTTAGATGGACCTTGGCTGCCGGGACATTTAGATGGACCTTGGCTGCCGGGACGTTTTGATGGACCTTGGCTGCCGGGACATTTAGATGGACCTTGGCTGCAGGGACATTTAGATGGACCTTGGCTGCAGGGACATTTAGATGGACCTTGGCTGCCGGAACATTAAAATGGACCTTTTGTGCCAGGACATTTAGATGGACCTTGTGTGCCGGGACAATTAGATGGACCTTGATTGCCTGAACATTTAGATGGACCTTGGCTGCCGAGACATTTAGATGGACCTTGGCTGCCAAGACATTTAGATGGACCTTGGCTGCCAAGACATTTAGATGGACCTTGGCTGCCAAGACATTTAGATGGACCTTGGCTGCCAAGACATTTGGATGGACCTTGGCTGCCAAGACATTTGGATGGACCTTGGCTGCCAAGACATTTGGATGGACCTTGGCTGCCAAGACATTTGGATGGACCTTGGCTGCCGAGACATTTAAATGAACCTTGACTGCCGAGACATTTAGATGAACTTTGGCTGCCGGGACATTTAAATGAACCTTGGTTGCAGAGACATTTAGATGGACCTTGGCTGCCGGGATATTTAGATGGACCTTTTCTGCCGGGACATTTAGATGGACCTTGTCTGTTGGGACCTTTAGATTAACTTTGGTTGCCAGGGCATTTAGATGGACCTTGGTTGCCAGGATATTATTGGAGGAGTCCCAGATACATATGATAGCTGTCAAAAAGTATGGCAGTATTGTAGATACGGAGAATTGGAATTTAATCTTCTACACAGTAAAGCTTTTCCATGATCACCATAGAGATGAGTGAATCTAGAACTGAAGTGCCACTCCATGATATTCAAGTTTAGATACAAGTTTATTCCAATGACAGATTACTTACAAAGCCAGCATGTTTCAGGTGCTGTATCTCTGCCCTCTTCATCAGGGCTCATAAATGACACAACAAAACTATACAGGCACAGTAGTACAAAAACAAATGTTATGACTTACCTGATGACTGCATATCCCTAAGGGAGATTTCCCACCACTTCCTGTTCTGTCAAATAGACAGGAAGTAAGGAGAAGTGTCCCAAATAGGCCAAACACAGCAATAAGAGTTCAGAAGGTCTAACTCTACAATATACCGTATACTTTTGTTGTAAATACTGCAATAACATATCTTGTCTAGAAACCTACTCCTTCAGAATCAGATTGATGAAATTCTCTGGTCCGGGTAGGAACGTTAAGCATATCCACTTTGGCACCGCTGGGGCCAATACATTTCTTTCCATCTTTTTCCATGGAATTCTTTCTAAGAAACAAAAAGGAACACATTTTGCTTTTCACTCAATCAGTGGAACTTTTTACAGTGCCAAACATAACGCATACTTATATACAACTAATATACAAGCGTACCTCGGTTTACGAATTTAATTCGTTCTGCAGGATTTTTCGTATTGCAAAAAATTTGTACACCGAAACGCGGTTTCCCATAGGAATGCACTGAAAACCAATTAATCCATTCTGGAGGTCAGAAAAAAATCAAAAAAAGTCTTATCTGTTCAAAACTCTTTATAAAGTGCACTTTAAAGGCATAAATACTGTACAGGGACATGATTAAAAAAAAATTGTAAATGCATTGAAAACCAATTAATCCATTCCGGAGGTCAGAACAAAATCAAAAAAAGCCTTATCTGTTCAAAACTCTTTAGAAAGTGCACTTAAAAAAGGCATAAATACTGTACAGGGACATGATAAAAAATTAATTCGTCAATGCATTGAAAACCAATTAATCCGTTCCAGAGGTCAGGAAGAGTAAAAAAAAGTCTTCTGTTCAAAACTCTTTATAAAGTGCACTTTAAAGGCATAAATACTGTACAGGGACATGATTAAAAAAAAATCGTAAATGCATTGAAAACCAATTAATCCGTTCGTATTGCAAAAAAAATTAGTAAACTGAGGCATTATTTTCAATGGATTTTCATACGTAAACCGAAAATTACATTAACCAAGGCGTTCATAAACCGAGGTATGCCTGTATTTATTATTGCAGCGTAAAAACAAAAAAAGACATTGAAAAGTCACATTGTAGGACATAAACATATTCTAAGGAATAAGTAAAGGAAAAAGGACATTAACTGATTGATTTAAAGAAATTCTAATAAAGGAGGAGGTGCTTAAAGTGGACCTGTGCCCAGATCATGTACACTATAGTATTTACATATGTACAAGCAGTACAAGCACTTTAACCTCTTGCCGCCCGCAAAACCTACGTGCAGTGGCAGAGGGTGGCTTTACCACCCACATGCTGCACATATGATCAAAAGAACAGTCAAGGGTTCTGTGTTGACAGCAAGCTCCCAGTACAGTGACTGAGTTGTCACAGTTCCTGTTCCTTAGTAATGATTGGAAGTTGGGACAGGCTCCCAATTATATGACTACATGATCCCTCCTCCTGCTGCTGTCCGACAACACAGGACGATGGAGACGGCAGTTCTGAGTGAGAACTTAGAGGAGAGGGAATGTGATGGAGAGAGCACACATCACCTGCACATTGCTCGCCTCCTTTCTGCAAGCTGCCAGCTCTGGACATGTGCAGAACGAAGAAAAAAATTGTTTCATTTCGAATCGATAAGTTAACCTCTTCATGCCGAGTGTATGCAAATATGCATGGTTACATAGTTAGTCTGGCTGAAAAAAAAGACAAAAGTCCATCCAGTTCAACCATTAAAAAAAAATTATAATCCTATACCCACAGTTGATCCAGAGGAAGGCAAAAAAACAGCAAAGCATGATCCTGCAGGAAAAAAAATCCTTCCTGATCCCCCGAGAGGCAATCGGATATTCCCTTGATCAACTTTATCCACAAATGTTATATCCAGTTATATTCTGTGTATCCAAGAAAGAATCCAGGACTTTTTTAAAGCAATCCACTGAGCTGGCCAGAACCAACTCTTGAGGGAGTCTATTCCACATTCTCACAGCTCTTACTGTGAAGAAACCTTTCCGTATTTGGAGATAAAATGTATTTTTCTCCAGACGTAAAGAGTGCCCCCTTGTCCTCTGTGATGACCTCAGGGTGAATAACTTTACACTGAGTTCACTATATGAACCACTGATGTATTTATACATGGAGATCATATCCCCCTTATGTATTATACATGGAGATCATATCCCCCCTTATGTATTATACATGGTGATCATATCCCCCTTATGTATTATACATGGAGATCATATCCCCCCTTATGTATTAAACATGGAGATCATACCCCCCCTTATGTATTATACATGGTGATCATATCCCCCCCTTATGTATTATACATGGAGATCATATCCCCCCTTATGTATTATACATGGAGATCATATCCCCCCTTATGTATTATACATGGTGATCATATCCCCCCCTTATGTATTATACATGGAGATCATATCCCCCCTTATGTATTATACATGGAGATCATATCCCCCCTTATGTATTATACATGGAGACCATATCCCCCCTTATGTATTATACATGGAGATCATATCCCCCCTTATGTATTATACATGGTGATCATATCCCCCCCTTATGTATTATACATTGAGACCATTTCCCCCCTTATGTATTATACATGGAGATCATATCCCCCCTTATGTATTATACATGGTGATCATATCCCCCCTTATGTATTATACATGGTGATCATATCCCCCCTTATGTATTATACATGGAGATCATATCCCCCCTTATGTATTATACATGGTGATCATATCCCCCCTTATGTATTATACATGGAGATCATATCCCCCCTTATGTATTATACATGGTGATCATATCCCCCTTATGTATTATACATGGAGATCATATCCCCCTTATGTATTATACATGGAGATCATATCCCCCTTATGTATTACACATGGTGATCATATCCCCCCTTATGTATTATACTTGGAGATCATATCCCCCCCCCCTTATGTATTATACATGGAGATCATATCCCCCCTTATGTATTATACATGGTGATCATATCCCCCCTTATGTATTATACATGGAGATCATATCCCCCCTTATGTATTATACATGGAGATCATATCCCCCTTATGTATTATACATGGAGATCATATCCCCCCTTAATCTCCTCTTCTCCAGAGAGAATAAATTCAGTTCCTCTAATCTTTCCTCATAGCTGATCTCCTCCATGCCTCTTATCAGTTTGGTTGCGCTTCTCTACTTTCTCCAGTTCCCCAATGTTCTTTTTGTGAATTGGTGCCCAAAACCAAACTGCATATTCCAGATGAGGTCTTACTAATGATTTGTCCAGGGGTAAAATGATATCTCTCTCTCTGAAGTCTATACCTCTTTCAGTTCGAGTTTTGGACAAAATTTTGTTTTGTTATTTTTGATTTGTTTCAATTCGTAACGATTGTAATTCGGAAATTCAAATACATCCGAATAACAAAAATTTCATCTGAGTTTCAATTTGCAAGGAACTAAACTGCACATATCTAGCCAGCTTTCCTTCTGACCATGCAGCCTTGTGCCTCCTCTGCTCCCTTGTATAAACCACTAAAGCCCAAACTCTCCTGCTATTTTGGAGCAGATAGACTATCAGGTGGTCAGCTTGATCAAGCTGTGAATGACGGTGACTGCAGAGGAGCTGCATCATGGACAAAAACACAAGCCCACAACAACAAGCATCACCTACTAAACTAGTCTCTTTCAGACCAGTGTAGTGCCTGATTCTTATTGTTGTGGGCTTGTGTTTTTGTGACTGGGAATCAGCTTGGGCATCCTCCAAACTCATCTCTAACCTGTACGCCAAACTCCCACTTTTTTCTGCTCCAGTTGGTAGAAACCACCACCCATGATCCATGTTTCCTGGATACCCTTAGAGGTAATCAAATTGTTTTTGATTATTATGGATACATCCAGTAAGGTTACCTGCAAAATATAGTCTTGTAGGTGGGACTCCAGGTAGGTTTGGCAAATGTTGTGATTGTTGGTTTAAAGCCCTACTCCAGGCTGGTCACATGATGCACATGGTCATGTTCCTCTTTAACTTATCGCCTGGAGATGGGTAGTACATGATACAAGGAATGGTAATCACAATATTATGTCAGTGCCACTCTCTGCATGGATGCATACAGTACAGGGTGCTGTTGTGACACCTCCTCAGATGGTGGGTCTATGATGTTCTGCTCTCACAGGATGTCCTCAGAAAGCCTGACAACATCTAATGCTAGGAGGAGATTAGCACTGGAGCCAGAGACGATTTTTTTTCTCCATTTTACACCTCCTGGGGCACCATGAAAAAACTAACAAACAAAAAAAAAATCTTTACCTGGATTTGGGATTAATTCTGCAGCATCTACCAAAGACTGAAATACAAGTTTTGGGTAGAAGAACCCTTTGAGTGAAAATCACCTTGACATGGTAGGCGTACTCTTCTTGGAGTCCGTTTTGTAGCTGCTGAGACTCATTTTCTCAGTGGATTCTGTGTCACTCCTCTGATCTCTCAGATCTCTCAGGTCTCTCAGGTCTGGAGAACCAGTTGCCTCCCTGTAATACAATTTAAGTAGGATGTGTTATCCACCATGAAATACACTCACAAGCCACTTTATTAGGTCCACCAAGAAAATCTCCCCCACACCATTACACCACCACTACCGGCCTGAACCGTTCATACAAGGCAGGATGGATCCATGTTTTCATGGTGTTTATGCCAAGTTCGGACCCTACCATCTGAATGTCGCAGCAACCAGTCTGCCCATTCCCCTCTGACATCAGCAAGGAATTTTCAGCCACACAACTGGCTCTCACTGGATATTTTCTCTTTTTCGGACCATTCTCTGTAAACCCTAGAGATGGCTGTGCGTGAAAATCCCAGTAGATCAGCAGTTTTTGAAAGACTCAGACCAGCCCGCCTGGCACCAACAACCATGCCACGTTCAAAGTCATTTAAATCCTCTTTTTTCCCCCATTCTGATGCGAAGTTTGAACTTCAGCATGTCATCTGCACCACGTCTAGATGCCTAAATGCATTGAGTTGCTGCCGTGTGATTGGCTGATTAGCAATTTGTGTTACCAAGCCATTGAACAGGCGTAACTAATGTGGCCGGTGAGTGTATATACTTGTCCTAGATCTCTGGTACGTCTGTTATGCCAATGGTTCAACAGACCTTGTAAACTAAGGAGCTTCCAGTGGTCTCTTGGCTTGATGTTACAGAAAGAACCCGATTGGTTATTATAAGCAACACAGATGGTTCTTAAAGTCTAGTTCAAGAAATTAGAAAAAAAAATCTATCCTCCCTGTTGCCAAGGGTGGTAAGACTACCAGTGGCGGTACAAAGTCAACCATACCCTACGTTGCTGATTGGATCCATACACCTAGGAGAATCGGAAGATGATTGCCCCATTCTTTTATATCTAGATCAGTGGTCTCCAAACTGTGGCCCAGGGTTGGACAAGGCCCTTTGCTTGCCTTTATCTGGCCCTAAGGGCAATGTTCCTCCCATTGATATGGGACAATATTCCTTCCACTGACAATGGGCCACCGACATCAATAATGGGGAACTATTTCTCCCACTGGCACCAACAATGGAGCTCCATTCCTTCCCCTAATACCAAAGACAGGGCATGGTTTACGCCCACTTGCAACAGTCCGGCCCCCTAAAATCGGAAGGACCGTAAATTGTTTAGAAAGTTTGGAGACCCCTGATGTAGATGTACAGAAGCAGATGTGCCTTAGAAGCTGCAGCAAATCAGATAGAGCTCCGCCTCATTTTCCGGCTGGAGGACGTCCGTTTTGAAGTTGTCATAATTTTTCGGAAATGAAGAAATAAAAAAAATGATTTTCACTATTTTTTTTTTATTTTATATACTGTCACCAGTGCAGTACAGCGTCATCATATAACTGGCATGGCGGTGATCAGGGACACTGACTGGTGACAGTACGAAAAAAAAAAATTGATAATTTTTATTTTTTTATTATTTATTATTACATTTTGTTCTCTTTTTTTAAGATTTTTTTTCATATTTCACTATGACCAAAGTAGTATAATGTTACCATAGTAACATTGTACTACTTTGGGGAAGTGATCTGTATTTTTTTTTTTTTTTTTACACAATTTTCTTATAACAAAGAATTTCTTTGCTATAAGCAAGCATTTACCTGAATGAAATCGATTAATTCAGGGGTTTTTTTTTGTGCTTAACTGTGATCATCATCAGCATCATCTCTTTCCTCCGCAGCCTGACTGTCCCTGGCCTTCCCCTTTCACTCACTGGTTTTTGGTTCTTTTAGGCTCAGATCACATGAAGTCTGCATGAAATGTAGTCTGCCTAGGCACCCCCACTCCTCCAGACTGACATCCACCCCTCAAGGTTCTGGGATTGGCATAACTCCTACCAAGAGCCATCCTACAGCTTGCATTAGGACCAGGGGCGGACTGACCATTTGGAAACTCGGGCACTGCCTGAGGGCCCGGGGTCAGTAGGGGGCCCCATGAGATGCCCCTGGTACCTTTTTTCATAGGCTTTTTTTGAGTTTGGGCAAGGACACAGGGGCCCCATGATCCCCTATTGCCCAGGGGCCCCATGAGTTGTCAGTCCGCCCCTGATTAGGACTAAGAACTCTTGAGAAGAGTACTTAGGCAGAGTGCTGTGATGTTTTCAGAAAGCTATGTATAGCCCCCTGCCAGCCCCTCCCACCAAACATGATCTGTCTGCATTGCATAGAGGAGCACAGAGACCCAGTGATGATGTCATTGGATCTAAAATTAAGTAGTCATGAAAATAGAAAGATTTAATTTAAAAATGTCATTAGCATATCAGGGAGAAGGAAAAGCATAAGCAGATTAAATTTCAGCTTCCACTAATGAGCACGGTGTGGACATCTGGATGGTGTTATCTGGTTACGGGAAGCAGAGATTCTGCACAGCGGGAGACCTGTGGTCTGCTTACCCATAATTCTTCTGTCGCTGCTGGGGGCTCTTCTGCTCTATTTTTACTTTCTGCTCATTCATTTGCTGTGTGTATTCGAGGAGAGCCTGCGCTGTCGTCTCTCGCTTGTTCGCTGTGGACAAGAAAGGCTCTTTAATTTCAAACAATCTTTAAATGAAAAGAAACCAAATAGCTGCACACGTCATGAATACACGGCGATTGCCTCACTGAAAGAAACGACGGCCTAAAAATAAAAGTATACAGTTGACAGATAAGGCCACAATCTATGATATGATACAACAAACACAGAGAAAGAGATCTTCAATGAGGGCCTGTGACGACATGGAAACCTGGCCTCTGCAGCACTCTGCACTTTTATTTTGCAATGTTCAATGTGTTAATGAACAAACTGAAATATATACACTGCTCAAAAAATTAAAAGAAGACTTTTCACTCAGAGTATAGTATCAAGTCAATGAAACTCCAGGGCTATTGATCTGGTCAGTTAAGTAGCACAGGGCTTTGTTAATCACTTTCAGCTGCTTTGGTGTTAATGAAATGAACAACAGGTGCACTGGACGGGCAACAATGAGATGACCCCCAAAAGAGAAATGGTTTTACAGGTGGAGGCCACTGACATTTTTTTTCCTGCTCATCTTTTCGGGCCGTTTTTTTGCATTTGGCTAGTGTCCGTGTCACTACTGGTAGCATGAGGCGATCCCTGGACCCTACAGAGGTTGCACAGGCAGTCTAACTCCTCCAGCATGGCACATCAATACATGCCATTGCCAGCAGGGTTTCTATGTGTCCCAGCATAGTCTCACGAGCGTGGAGGAGATTCCGGGAGACAGGCAGTTAATCTAGGAGAGCTGGACAGGGCCGTGGAAGGTCCTTAAGCCATCAGCAGGACCGGTATCTGCTTCTTTGTGCAAGGAGGAACAGGATGAGCACTGGCAGAGCTCTAGAAGATGATCTCCAGCAGGAGAGGACACACAGACCTCTACAGGCTAGACAATGGCACCCTGACTGCCATTAGGTATCGGGATAGAATCCTTGGACCCATTGTCAGACCCTACACTGGTGCAGTGGGTCCTAGGTTCCTCCTGGTGCAGTGGGTCCCGGGTTCCTCCTGGTGCAGAGGGTCCCGGGTTGCTCCTGGTGCAGTGGGTCCCGGGTTCCTCCTGGTGCAGTGGGTCCCGGGTTCCTCCTGGTGCAGAGGGTCCCGGGTTCCTCCTGGTGCAGAGGGTCCCGGGTTCCTCCTGGTGCAGTGGGTCCCGGGTTCCTCCTGGTGCAGTGGGTCCCGGGTTCCTCCTGGTGCAGTGGGTCCCGGGTTCCTCCTGGTGCACAGGGTCTCGGGTTCCTCCTGGTGCACAGGGTTCCGGGTTCCTCCTGGTGCACAGGGTCCCGGGTTCCTCCTGGTGCAGAGGGTCCCGGGTTCCCCCTGGTGCAGTGGGTCACGGGTTCCTCCTGGTGCAGAGGGTCACGGGTTCCTCCTGGTGCAGTGGGTCACGGGTTCCTCCTGGTGCAGTGGGTCACGGGTTCCTCCTGGTGCAGAGGGTCCCGGGTTCCTCCTGGTGCAGAGGGTCCCGGGTTCCTCCTGGTGCAGAGGGTCCCGGGTTCCTCCTGGTGCAGAGGGTCCCGGGTTCCTCCTGGTGCAGAGGGTCCCGGGTTCCTCCTGGTGCAGAGGGTCCCGGGTTCCTCCTGGTGCAGAGGGTCCCGGGTTTTTTTCCTGGTGCAGAGGGTCCCGGGTTCCTCCTGGTGCAGTGGGTCCCGGGTTCACCTGGTGCAGTGGGTCCCGGGTTCCTCCTGGTGCAGTGGGTCCTGGGTTCCTCCTGGTGCAGAGGGTCCCGGGTTCCTCCTGGTGCAGTGGGTCCTGGGTTCCTCCTGGTACATGACAATGCCCGGCCTCATGTGGGGAGAGTATGCAGGCAGTTCCTGGAGGAAGAAGGAATTGATACCACTGAATGGCCCCCACACCTAATTCCAATAGAACCCCTCTGGGATGTCATGTTTCGGTCCATCCAACGCCGCCAGGTTGCACCTCAGACTGTCCAGGAGCTCAGTGATGCCCTGGTCCAGATCTGGGAGGAAACACCCCAGGACACCATCGTGTCGCCAGGAGCCTCCCCCGGCATTGTCAGGCATGCATTCAAGCACGTGGGGGCCATACAGACTACTGAGGACCATTCTGAGTTGCTGCAATGACATCTCAGCAAAATGGACTCGCCTGCTGCATCAATTTTTCACATTGATTTTCGGGGTGTCTTTGAATTCAGTCCTCTGTAGGTCGATCATTTTCATTTCCATCAAACGATGGGACATACTTACGTTCCTAACACATTACCCGTCCATGTCAGTATAGAGATCCAGCAGGAGATTTTCCCCATTGAGATCTGATGGGTTTTCAAAGTCTTCCTTTCATTTTTTTGAGCCGTGTATAAAAAGTGAGCAAACAACCCTTTTACTTAACCACACACCTGGCCCCGGAGGCTTGCGGCGTAGCGATATCCTCACTAAATCGCTGCCGAGTCTGTTGGCGAAACGATTCACCTTCTGGTCATAAAACCAATCCCCAGTTGATTTTTTCAGCTCCCTGTGCAAGAAAGATGCTGTTTAAAATAACATCTACAAGCAAAAAACCACCTGTGCCTCAATAGACTCAATGGGGTAGTACTAAAACTGAAGCACTCAGAATTGGGTGTGGCTGTGCATGGCAGCCAATCAGCTTCTAACTTCAGCTTGTTCAATTAAGTTTGGACAATAAAACATGGAAGCCAATTGGTTTCTATGCAGAGCTGCACCAGATTTTGTGCTCTACAGTTTTAGTAAATCTCCCCCAATATTTACAAAGAAAAAGCAGATTTATCTCTATGCTGTAGATATATTTTCCAGCATGCTGGAGAATGTTTGCATCCATCTTCTCTAAATTCCATTAGTACACACACACACACACACACACAGTTGAAATGTGTTTTTATTACAAAACATATGAGAAATATTTTTAAAAATACTTTTCAAATATACTGTAGGTCTTTAAAAATACAAATCTACATTTTTGGAATGCATTTACAAATATATGTAAAAATCTATGTTAAAATGACTTTTTTATATGTTAAATAAAATCTGAAGAATATATTTCAAAAATATATATTTTTAAATATATTCTTCAGATATATTTTTAAAAATATATATTTTTTAAATATATTCTTTAGATATTTTTTTTAAATTGCGTATATATACACGTGATCTTGCATCTCCAGGTAGGGGACCTGCGCAAGAAGCGTGCGCCCTACCTGCATCGCTATTTGCGGCCTCAGCTGTCAATCACAGGGTCCCGGCCGATGATTACTCGCCGGCACCTGGTGATCGCCAAGTAATACGAACGGGGAGAGAGAACTGTATGTAAACAATACAGATCTCTTCCCTGTCAACTCCTGCACACTGCTTTGTATGGCTCTGCATAGCAGTGTTCTTACAGTGAAGCACACACACGGCCCCCTAATAAAGCACACGCAGTACACAGTTAACCCTTTGATAGCCCCAGATGTTAACCCCTTCCTGCCCAGTGCCATTAGTACAGTGTCAGTGATATTTATTAGCATTGATCACTGTATAGGTGTCACTGGGGATGTCAGTGAAAAGAAGTCAGTTTCCCCCCCAGTGTCAGATTGCCCACCGCAGTCCCGCCATAAGTCACTGTCATTACTAGTATAAAAAAAAAATTCCAGCATCTATAACGCCATTTGTAAACGCTATAACTGTTATGTAAACCAATTAATTTACACGTATTGGGATTTTTTTTTAGCAAAGCCATGGAGCAGAATACATTTTGGCCTAAATTTATGACAAAATTAGATTTTTAAATTTTTTTTACTGGACATGTTCAATAGCAAAAAGTAAAAAATATTGTTTTTTGCTCAAAATTGTTGCTGTTTTTTTTTTTAGTGCAAAAAATAAAAAAAACGCACAAGCGATCAAATACCAGTGTAAGAAAGCTCTATTTTTTGGGGGGAAAGGATGTAAATTTAATTTGGGTGCGGCATTGTATGACCGTGCAATTGCGAGCTAAAGAAATGCCTGGTCAGGAAGGGGGGGGGGGGAATCCTCTGGAGGTTCACTGAACAAGCTGAAGTTAAAAGCTGATTGGCTCCAACGCATAGCTGCACCAGATCCTAAGCCTGGGTTCACATATACAGTATGCAGTTTGGTATATCGTATGTGATTCACACAGGAACCGCACCACATTCCTGTGCCAATCACATGCGATTGTGTGCGGTGCAATTGGAGTCATACATTTTGTATAGCTCTAATCGCAACGCACCCGCACCAAAAACGTGCAGGAACCTTTTTTTTGGTCCGCACTAGAATCGGATCGCATGGGTATTCACACCTATGTTATCCGATTCTGCACATTGCACCGCGTTTTGCGGATTGCTTTTGGGGTGTTGTTAACTTAACATACACACCCGCAGCGGTTCACATGAACGGGGTGCGATTCTGATGCGGTGCGGAATTTACACTGAAAACGCTGCGAATTCTGGACCGCATCAGTGTGAACCCGGGCTCAGTGCACTAGCTTTAGTAAATCTACCCTGCTGCCTCTGAAGAAATCAATATGGGAGCTGCCATTGTGAGTCAGTAACCTGGAATGAGCATGGAGCAGGGGCGGACTGACCATTTGGAAACTCGGGCACTGCCCCAGGGCCCGGGGTCAATGGGGGGCCCCATGAGATGACCCTGGTACCTTTTTCATAGGCTTTTTTGACTTTGGGCAAGGACACAGGGGCCCCATGATCCCCTATTGCCCGGGGGCCCCATGAGTTGTCAGTCTACCACTGGCATGGAGCCAGTGAAGTCCCAGGATACCTGATATGCAAATACTGGCTCTGGGTCAGCAATGGCAGTTTTTTTAATGTCATCCTTCACAATGTCATCCTTCATCCGTCATACATACCAATGTATACAGCGAGCCCCGATGACATACAGAAATGTAACTCACGCTTCCTTGATGCAGACTTTGCACTTCCAGCCCCCAGTAACAGTCTCCATCCTGCAGTCTTTGCACACTAGGTGGTTACAGCTCCGGCATGTGTTAGTTTTGGGGAGCATCCGGCCCACATTCTGCTGGCAGCGGGCGCAGGTCCTGTCGCTGTAGCGTTGGCTCCCCCTTTTTGCTCCTTTTCTCCGTATGTCAAGCAGCTCATTCTTCAGCTTCCTATAAAAGAGAGAACATGAAGATGGGAATCCCAGAAGTCCTAAAGTAACTTTACTACTGTAGCCCTACCTTTGAGAGGGCCGCTGTGCTTCTAGGTCCCCCTAAGTTCTGCACAGCCAGGCAACACGCATTGTCCACACTTTCATCCACAGTCAGTGAACAGTCCATGAGCTTGGTTTTTATTATTTTATTATGGGAAAAGAACTTGGATAGGGTAATCGGGATTACGGGATGCCCAACAAGACAATCAATGCACGGGGACAACTGCCTTCCTATTTACAGAAACAGATCCTGGAACGTTCTTTTCCTTGAAAGCCTTCAGTCATTGCAGATCAGTAGCAATTGCCCCTTATGGGCGAGGGACTCTCAGCTTCTTGTAAACTACATACAGAGATGTTTCCTCTCCCCTGTAGAATTGCTCCCAGCTCCACAGCCTGCAGACACAACCAGCGCTCCTGGCTGCCTTGAAGACCTCCCAGGACAAGGATAAATTATTAAGAAAAGTGCTGTCCTTTGAAAGCTTGCAACATGTGGCCCCTTGTGAATCTCTGGGTGTGCTGATGTACTTACTCTGTCCTCCTTGCTCCTGCTGCTCCCAGGCATTGATTCTGTTCATGCCGTACTTCTGAATGGATACTCCTGAGCCAGCCCGAGCCCAGCCTGGAGGCCAGTCCCCCCCAGACCTAGGGGACCCCTCCCAGACCATTCTCCTCAGCACTCCATCTTCTACCCGACTCCCTAGCCTGCCTGACTATCCCATAGTTATGGACTGGTCCCCTACTCTACCAGGGCCTCCAAACCTGGGATTGGTTAGACTCCCACAAACAGTCAGATTAGGTCTCCACCTCTTCTGCCTACTGGCTTCTGGAAGGTTCCCAAGGTCCTCCAGAACCAGGTGAAGGCGATAGAGTCCCAATCTGTTAATAGATATTGGCACCACAAAAGATTATAAAAATGTATAACGTTTATTGTATAAACATTAAAAGTGCATGTAGAACCATGTCCAATACTTCAACATAGGGTTCATATACAGGGGTCGGACAAAAAAATGGCAACACTACATGATTTGCAGGTGTGAAAGTGACAACTTGTTTCATGTTGAAAGCGGAAGTGATGCAACATCTTTTTCTTCCACTGTGTGATGAGACACCTAGGTAACAGGTGGAAAGCCTCACTTTTGTCATTCACTGCATGTGCTGCTGGTAATACAGAGTCATGTCAGATCTTACTGAGCTTCAAGGAGGGCAAATTGTTGGTGCAGCGTAGCTGGTGCCTCTGTGACTGATTTTTCCAGTTTATTTGCCGTGTCATGAGGTCCAGTATCAAAGGTTAGGACGGCATATACAGTTTCCTGGAAAACAATGTTTGATGAGCATAAGCGCGGACAGCATGGTCAACTGACCAAAAGAGAAAAAAAGGACATTGCGCAGGATTGTGACCTGGATTATGAACAAAAACTGCTGCAAAGGTGACTGCAGAGCTCAATCTCAGTCTCCCAATGCCCGTGTCCACAAAAACTGTGCGGAGGGAACTCCATAAGTAGAACATTCACTGGAGAGGTGCAATTGCCAAACTACTAGTGACCAATATTAATACTCAGAAGAGGAAAGAGCAGGGCAACGACCAATAAATCATGGACTATCGATCAGCGAAAGACTGTAATGTGGTCTGATGAATCGAGCTTACACTGTTCCCAACCACGAGATGTGTTTACGCATGGCCAACACCATCCCAAGCTTACAACCAGGACTGTCTTGTGCCAACGGTAAAGCATGGTGGCGGCACAATCATGGTTTGGGCCATATCTTGGTATTCTGCAGGCCCGATCATTACTGTGAAAGGTAGAGTCACTGCCAGCGACTTTGTACAAATGTTGGCCAACCTTGTGCATCTCATGGGGCAGACATTGTTTTCCGAAGACCGCACCATTTACCAAGACGATAATGCTCCGATTCATACAGCTGATGCGGTCACATCCTGGTTTGTAAGTACGCAGAGGACGTCTCAAACCTTCCCTGGGCACCACCAGTGTTGTATAGGCAATGCAAAAATTGGCTCCCCCCCCCCCCCCCAAGGAGAGACCCTGACACCGACAAACACCCCCACAAAGAGAGCCTGACATTGACCAACAACACCCCAGCCCCCCACCCACATCCAAGAGAGCCTTCCACTACCACCTCCCTGCATACACTGGCAACCCCCCCCAACCCCTACGATAGAGAAAACACTCACCTTCACAGCTCCGGACATCCCCGGGAACAAGAGTCAGGCTCTACATACACCATCAAGCAGCCCCTCTCAGATCCCACCTGGTCCCCATGCTGCATGTGTCCCTTCTTCTACCCCTTTTTTTTTGGGGGGGCGGCACTGCCCCCCTGAAAAATGCTGCTGCCCCCCTGAAAGATGCCGCTGCCCCCATGAAAAATGTCACCCTAGGCAAATGCCTTGTTTTCCTTGTGGTAAATATGCCCCTGGGCGCCACAGTCTCCAGGCCTCAATATCATAGAGCCACTATGGTCAATTTTGGAAAACAAGGTTTGGGCTCATAATTTTTGCAGGAAGATTGGTATCAGATTCCATCATCCACCATCCAAAACCTATATTTGTCAATTCCCTTGGAGAATGCAGGTCGTATTGGATGCCAAAGGCAGTTCAACACCATATTAGGTATCAATTTTGTTCTTTTACCTGGTCTTTCCATAATATTGTCCAACCCCTGTATTTTTTCCATCTAACAATCCATATGTCAATGTGTTTCGAATGATCATACATCTTCTTCTGGAGAACATGTGAATGAGATCAGTACACCGGAACCTGGTCTATTAAAACCAAAGAGATATACAATCTTCTGGAACAAGACTAATGCGAATCATCATTTCCAGAGGGAGCCACAGAAGCAGATAAAATGGCCGAAGGACACCCAATCCTCACACAAGGGGCACTATGTGGATTATTTACTAAAACTGTCGAGTGCAAAATCTGGTGCAGCTCTGCATACAAACCAATCAGCTTCCAGGTTTTATTGCCAAAGCTTAATTGAACAAGCTGAAGTTAGAAGCTGATTGGCTACCATGCACAGATGCACCTGATTCTGAGTGCTCCAGTTTTGGCAAATCTACCCCTAGGAGTGTATAGCCCAGCCCAGTGTCAGTCAAATCTCCAAAGGAGGAACTCTCCAATTTATAGAGATCCGAAGAGAGTCCAACACACACAGCAAAAAGTCCCAGATAGTCATGTGTCATATAGAGTCATCCAGCATGTACATCCAACATCCCCCATCACACTTCCATAGCTACAATTATCTTGGTATCTTAGACACAATATTTAGGATGTGGGCAAAAAGGGCACAGAACCCCTGATGAAGCCACGTGACCCGGTGGCGTAACGCGTAGGGGAGGGGCTCTGACATCACGACGCTTAACGCAACATACAGCAAGTATTTAACAATATTGGAAAACTGTACTGTGGATTAAAATTTTAACTTTTAATGCGGCTTTAACTTGCAATACATGTGAGTGCACTGCTTTATTGAAATTAAATTTTAAAGAGGATAAGGCACTATTTCCTTTTATTACATTTCATGACCATTACATCTATAGAGCAAAATCCCTAAGGAAGCAAGGGGACCCCCTGCTGGGAAGAGGGAACACTCCACCCGTCCAACCATCCATCCCAGGGGAAGAGGGATAATCCTATCCATTTACCACTAAGTCCAATTAAAAGGACACAAGCTTTTTATGACCTAACGTGATATTATTATTATTATACAGTATTTATAAAGCGCCAATAGTTCGCTCAGCGCTGTACATTATAAAGGGGGACAGAACATGTGACAGAACAATACCAATACAATGCAAAACATGAGGGGATCGAGGGCCCTGCTCTTTCAAGCTTACAATCTAGGAGGGAGGGGATGGTGGCACAGGAGGAGATAGCTGTGGGGGATGGAGTGGTAGGAAGAGTGGAGGAGGTCGGCAAGTTAGCAGGGGGCGGGGTAGGCTTCCCTGAAGAGATGGGTTTTCAGGGTGCGCCTAAAGGAGAGGAGAGTAGGTGATAATCTGATGGGTTGGGGCAGGGAGTTCCAGAGGATGGGTGACACCCTGGAAAAGTCCTGGAGGCGGGCATGGGAGGAGGAGACCAGGGAACTAGAGAGAAGGGGGTCTTGTGAGGAGCGGAGTGTGCGTGTTGGGTGGTACTTGGATATTAGGTCAGTGATGTAGTTCGAGGCAGTATGGTGGACGGCTTTGTACATCAGTGTTAGGATTTTGAATTTGATCCGTTGCGCAATCGGAAGCCAGTGGAGGGATTGGCAGAGGGGGGTGGCGGAGATGGAGCGGTTGGAAAGGTGAATGAGTCTGGCTGCCGTATTCAGGATGGACTGAAGCGGGGATAGCCAGCGGCGAGGCAGGCCAGTGAGGAGGGAGTTGCAGTAGTCGAGTCGTGATATGATGAGGGAGTGGATGAGCTGTTTAGTGGTTTCTGGGGTTAGGAACGTGCGGATTTTGGCGATGTTGCGGAGGTGGAGTCTGCATGAGCTTGTTAAAGATTGGACTTGGGGCTGGAAGGATAGGTTGGAGTCCAGAATGACACCCAGTACTCTGGCCTGCGGGGCGGGTTTGATGGTGGCGTTGTTGGATGTGATGGAGAATATACACCAGGTGAGAGCACAACCAGTGAAGGAGTAGAATATTTTTTTGATTAGTGAACGGCACGGCTATTATCCTAGAACTAGAAGAAGTGTCAAAGACACGGACTTAATACGGACATATTTGCAGTGGCACTATAACTGCAGTGATATTGTTATGTATTCCTTTGATGCTGGACTATTATATAAAAACAATACAAAGCATCACTGAAAACACATTAAAGTAACGATGAAATCATTAGAGAGGCTTTTTGAGCACCTAAGTTAAAGTTCACTTCATTTTATCTAATACAGGCGTACCTCGGTTTACGAATTTAATTCGTTCTGCGGGACTTTTCATATTGTGAAAAATTTGTATACCGAAACGTGGTTTCCTATAAGAATGCATTGAAAACCAATTAATCCGTTCCAGAGGTCAGAAAATTAAAAAAAAAAAAAGTCTTATCTGTTCAAAACTCTTTATAAAGCGCACTTTAAAGGCATAAATACTGCACAGGGATATGGTAAAAAAAGATTTGTAAATGCATTGAAAAGCAATGAATCTGTTCCGGAGGTCAGAAAAAAGGAAAAAACAAGAATTTTATCTGTTCAAAACTCTATATAAAGTGCACGTTAAAAGGCATATTACTGTACAGGGACATGATTAAAAAAAATTTGTAAATGCATTGAAAACCAATGAATCCATTCTGGGGGTCAGAAAAAAGTAAAAAAAAAAAAAAAGTCTTCTGTTCAAAACTCTTTATAAAGTGCACTTTAAAGGCATAAATACTGTACAGGGATATAATAAAAAACAAATTGTAAATGCGTTGAAAACCAATTAATCCGTTCCGGAGGTCAGAAAAAAGTATAAAAAAAGTCTTCTATTCAAAACTCTTTATAAAAGGCATAGTACTGTACAGGGACATGATTAAAAACAATTCATAAATGTATTGAAAGCCAATTAATTTGTTCATATTGCGAAAAAAATTTGTAAACCGGAGGCATTATTTTCAATGGATTTTCGTTCGTAAACCGAGGTACGCCTGTATAAACTAAAATATTTTTAAAATGCATTACTTTGTAAAATATGATCAGAGTCAGTTTTCTTGTCTTGAAGATATATTTTAAAATTGCCAGTCAACTCAATACTGAGACTTTTATTATGAGCAGATGCTGTAAATGTCCAGCCGGTCATGTTCCTGGTCCATGTTGCTGTGTTCCTGGTCCACCTACCACAGACACATCGGGAAAGTCTTTCCTTACAGTTGGTTTCCTCCAGGGGCAGACTTACCATTTGAGAACGTGGGCACTGCCCGAAGGCCCGGGTTCAGTAGCGGGCCCAATGAGATACCCCTGGTACCTTTCATAGGCCTTTTTGGGTATGGTTTGAGTGTGGGTGGGGACACAGGGGCCCCATGATCCCCTATTGCCCGGGGGCCCCAAGAGTTGTCAGTCCGCCCCTGGTTTCCTCATTTGTGTTGGATGCAATGTAAAGGGTGGAAAGCTCCTTGAAGTGGCTTCAGAAGAGAAGCTATGGACTTTGATGGAGATCTCATCACTGCAAAACTCTAGGAGGTCCAAGAAGCCAGGGAGATAGATAACCCAACCCAACATCCACCTCTAACTGAAATCACATCTATGAAAAAATATTTCCTTCCCAACCTGATCCGTCTGTCTTCAGTTTTCCGTAAATCTTCGTCTCGTTGTAGGACTTGCAGGATGAGGTCTCGTTCTGTCTCCGAGAGGAAAGACAAGTTCACCACTTCTGTGGTTTGTGCCATGGTGGCTCTTTGGTTTCCTCTCTAGAATGTTACGATACTTGCAGTCATATGACAGCCTGCAAAAAATGTGATAAAGAAAGACGATAAATTACATAAATGAGCAAATTAGTCTAACAAAGTTATCCAACACATGCATGGAAATTGGTTTTGGTTGGAGGTCTACTTTAGAGGACCAGCGAGTTTCAGATATGGACTTTCTTTATTACAATATAATTGATGCTAGTTTTGGTTATGTGTGTAGGTAAGATTTGGGGACACCATTAAAAAGAGGAACTAAACTCCCAATTATCAATAAATATTTTTTTATAATTTTTCTGCTTATGTAGTAAATAGATAGGAAGGTGTTTTATATTTATGTGTGTTAAACTTTTTTTTTTAGTTACTTCCTGGTTTGTGGCCTAGGCCAAAATGACGTCATACGTCCTAGGAGTCTTTGTGGGTAACTTTTTTCTTTCATCTGGAGGAGGGGCGGGGGAGATTTCTCAGCTAAGCAGAAACCTCATGTCTGCAAGCCTGAGTTAACCTCTTGCTGTCCGCCTGCTGTTTATAAACGGCAGGGCGGTGGCAGTCCAATGGCGGGTTGCCGTTCCTAAACGGCACCCGCCTTTTCTAGCTGTGCGCGCTCCCTGGGAATGCGCATCACCGCGATCCGGTGCCCGCTGTGTCCTCGACACCGATCGTCGGACGGGACCTCTGTACGAGGTCCTGATCATGTGATCACTGATTGGCCAATCAGTGATCACATGCAAAGTAGTAAGCAAGATGTCACTTGTGACATCATTGCTTACTACGTGTGAAATCTGTGAATGATCACAGAGGTCACATGGTACAAGGCTATTCACAACAGCCTTGTACCATGTGACAAGCTGTGACCAATCACAGCTCACTCAGTACTTCTCAATGACTGCAAGAATGCAGACAGAGAGAAAGAGAAATGATTGCTTTTACATCCTATATGGGTGTAAAAGCAATCAGTGTAAAAAAAAAAAAAAATCTTCATCACCCCCCACAAGTAGTACAGTGTCACCATGGTGACACTGTACTGCTAAAGTGACAGTATGTAAAAAAAAAATATATAAAAATAAAAAAAATAATATAAAAAAATAAAATAAAAATGTAAAAAAAAAATGTTTAAAAATATAATTTTTGGTTATAAACTAATTTGGATTTTTTTTTTCTACTAAAAAAATAACGGAATAAATTTTGGCCAAGATTTATAATGAAATATTATTTATTTGCAAAATTTTATAAAAAAAAAAAACACTTTTTTTCAAAATTTTTGGACATTTTCATTTACATAGTAAAAAAAAATAAAAATCCCAGCGGTGAATAAATACCACCAAAATAAAGCTTTATCTGTCTCAAAAAAATGGTAAAAAATTCATATGGGTACAGTGTTGCATGACCGCGCAATTGTCATTCAAAGTGTGATAGCACTGAAAGCTGAAAATTGGCCTGGACAGGAAGGGGGTAAAAGTGTCCGGTCTGGAAGTGGTTAAGGGCAGACGGATTCCAGGAAATAAATGCTACATGAATCATCTGCTTTTATTCAAGATGGCCACGGCCAGAACAGCTAGGGGATGTTTCTCAAAGTGATTTCTCAAAAAAATAAATCATGGAGGCTTGGATGAATTGGTGAGATTGCT
The DNA here is from genome assembly GCF_062004578.1 of Staurois parvus. NCBI lineage: Eukaryota > Metazoa > Chordata > Amphibia > Anura > Ranidae > Staurois > Staurois parvus. The sequence goes on from NW_028319012.1 coordinate 39,718, forward strand.
TTGAATATTAATAATGAATCCAATCGTGTTTTCAGTTTATTTTGTATACTGTATATACCTTTCAGTTCCACTTTAAATATGGTAATGTATCATTTTTATTACATTTGAAAATTTGTATTTAACACCAACGTTTCACAGTGTGTTTTAAATGTTAGGTTGGCCATACACCAGTAGATTTAAATATGGAAATTCTGAAAAATCATCAGAGCATTCAATATTAAACTGTTACAAAAACCATATCAATAAAATCAGTCTGTATATGCGGTTAAGCATGCTTGTTATACTCACTGTAGAACCGAAGGGGTTAACCCTCCACATTGTGTAAAAAGGCTGTTTGATCCTGTCTTCTATGATCCTCCCCTTATTCTACTGTCCCCAATCCATCTGCTCTAGGAGTCACTCTGCATGTGCTCAATTTGGTGTGTATTGCTAGAGAGGGGGGGGATGTGATCAGCACAGGGCCAATCAGCACTGTCCAGACAGAGGGACCAGGGTTATGCAACCTCATAGGACAGTGCTCTGCTGGACACTGATAGAAGTCGAGACTGTTATACCGCTCATAAGAAAAGGAATTTAGCAGTTTATATTTTCTAAAATAATTGCATTTCCATGTTGTGTGTACTGTGGGAGACCAGATATAGTGAATGCAGGGTCCAGGGAGAGTGGATATAGTGAATGCAGGGTCCGGGGAGAGCGAATATAGTGAATGCAGGGTCCGGGGAGAGCGAATATAGTGAATGCAGGGTCCGGGGAGAGCAGATATAGTGAATGCAGGATCCGGGGAGACCAGATATAGTGAATGCAGGATCCGGGGAGACCAGATATAGTGAATGCAGGATCCGGGGAGACCAGATATAGTGAATGCAGGGTCCGGGGAGACCAGATATAGTGAATGCAGGGTCCGGGGAGACCGGATATAGTGAATGCAGGATCCGGGGAGACCATATATAGTGAATGCAGGGTCCGGGGAGAGCGCATATAGTGAATGCAGGGTTCGGGGAGACTGGATATAGTGAATGTAGGGTCCTGGGAGACCAGATATAGTGAATGCAGGGTCCGGGGAGAGGATATAGTGAATGCAGGGTCCGGGGAGACCAGATATAGTGAATGCAGGGTCCAGGGAGAGGATATAGTGAATGCAGGGTCCGGGGAGAGCGGATATAGTGAATGCAGGGTCCGGGGAGAGCGGATATAGTGAATGCAGGGTCCAGGGAGAGCGGATATAGTGAATGCAGGGTCCGGGGAGAGGATATAGTGAATGCAGGGTCCAGGGAGAGCAGATATAGTGAATGCAGGGTCCGGGGAGACCGAATATAGTGAATGCAGAGTCCTGGGAAACCAGGTATAGTGAATGCAGGGTCCAGGGAGAGCGGATATAGTGAATGCAGGGTCCGGGAAGACCAGATATAGTGAATGCAGGGTCCTGGGAAACCAGGTATAGTGAATGCAGGGTCCGGGGAGAGCGGATATAGTGAATTCAGGGTCCAGGGAGACCAGATATAGTGAATGCAGGGTCCGGGGAGAGCGGAATAGTGAATGCAGGGTCCGGGGAGACCGGAATAGTGAATTCAGGGTCCATGGAGACCGGAATAGTGAATGCAGGGTCCATGGAGACCGGAATAGTGAATGCAGGGTCCATGGAGACCGGAATAGTGAATGCAGGGTCCGGGGAAACGGCATATAGTGAATGCAGGGTCCGGGGAGACCGGATATAGTGAATGCAGGGTCCGAGGAGACCGGAATAGTGAATGCAGGGTCCATGGAGACCGGAATAGTGAATGCAGGGTCCATGGAGACCTGATATAGTGAATGCAGGGTCCGGGGAAACGGCATATAGTGAATGCAGGGTCCGGGGAGACCGGATATAGTGAATGCAGGGTCCGAGGAGAGCGGAATAGTGAATGCAGGGTCCGGAGAGACGGATATAGTTACTCTAGGAGAGCTGGAAAGGGCCATAGAAGGTCCTTAACCCATCAGCAGGACCGGTATCTGCTCCTTTGTGCAAGGAGGAACAGAATGAGCACTGGCAGAGCCCTACAAAATGACCTCCAGCAGGCCACTGGTGGGAATGTCTCTGACCAAACAATCAGAAACAGACTTCCTGAGGGTGGCCTGAGGGCCCGACATCCTCTAGTGGGCCCTGTGCTCAGTGCCCGGCACCATAGAGCTTGATTGGCATTTGCCATTGAACCCCAGAATTGGCAGGTCCACCACTGGCGCCCTGTGCTTTTCACAGATGAGAGCAGGTTCACCCTGAGAACATCTGACAGACGTGAAAGGGTCTGGAGAAGCCGTGGAGAACATTCTGCTGCCTGTAACATTGTTCATGATGGCCGTTTTGGTGATGGGTCAGTGATGGTCTGGGGAGGCATATCCATGGAGGGACACACAGACATCTACAGGCTAGACAATGGCACCCTGACTGCCATTAGGTATGGGGATGAAGTCCTTGGACCCATTGTAAGACCCTACGCTGGTGCAGTGGGTCCTGGGTTCCTCCTGGTGCAGTGGGTCCTGGGTTCCTCCTGGTGCAGTGGATCCTGGGTTCCTCCTGGTGCAGTGGATCCTGGGTTCCTCCTGGTGCAGTGGATCCTGGGTTCCTCCTGGTGCAGTGGGTCCTGGGTTCCTCCTGGTGCAGTGGGTCCTGGGTTCCTCCTGGTGCCTGACAATGCCCGGCCTCATGTGGGGAGAGTATGCAGGCAGTTCCTGGAGGATGAAGGAATTGATACCACTGAATGGCCCCCACTCTCTCCCCACCTAAATCCAATAGAACACCTCTGGGATATCATGTTTCGTCCATCCGACACCACCAGGTTGCACCTCACACTGTCCAGAAGCTCAGTGATGACCTGGTCCAGATCTGGGAGGAAACACCCCAGGACACCATCCATGGTCTCATTAGGAGCCTCCCCCGACGTTGTCAGGCATGCATACAAGCACGTGGGGGCCACACAGACTACTGAGGACCATTCTGAGTTGCTGCAATAACATTTCAGTAAAATGGACTCGCCTGCTGCATCATTTCTTCACTTTGATTTTCGGGGTGTCTTTGAATCCAGTCCTCTGTAGGTCGATCATTTTCATTTCCATCACACGATGGGGCGTCCTTACGTTCCTAACACATTACCCGTCCATGTCAGTATAGAGATCCAGCAGGAGGTTTTCCCCATTGAGATCTGATGGGTTTTCAAAGTCTTCCTTTCATTTTTTTGAGCCGTGTATATAAAATATAGCAGACACATAGGGGTACCATTAGGAATTAAACGAACTAAAAAGCAGCACATTTGTGTACAGGCTGGGAAAGGACTAGATTATACACGTGTTCCCAGATCATACAGACCAGGGGCAGACTGACAACTCATGGGGCCCCCGGGCAATAGGGGATCATGGGGCCCGTGTCCTTGCCCAAACTCAAAAAAGCCTATGAAAAAGGTACCAGGGGCATCTCATGGGGCCCCCTACTGACCCCGGGCCCTCAAACAGTGCTCGAGTTTCCAAATGGTCAGTCCGCCCCTGGTACAGACTGTATGTGAACCTAGACTTGGGGCTTATTCAGAGGTGCGGCTATCTTTACAAGCACTCTGAAAAGCGAAACGCAGTTGATTATTTTCAGGGGATGTTTGACAGCGGGGGAGGAGATGATATGTTACCTTCCTCACTACCCGTTTCAGCTCCCAAAATACTGATCCACCAGTACTGGTGATGCCGCAATTGAGTACATTGCACCAGGGGCGGACTGACAACTCATGGGGCCCTTGGGCAATAGGGGATCATGGGGCCCCTGTGTCCTTGCCCAAACTCAAAAAAGCCTATGAAAAAGGTTCCAGGGGCATCCCATGGGGCCCCCTACTGACCCCGGGCCCTCGTTTCCAAATGGTCAGTCCGCCCCTGCATTGCACATGACTGCAGGGAAATTATGGTGTGGCCCCATTCACCTGAAAGGATTGCGTTTGGCAGTGGTTCTTCCTACCCAATGCAAAAGGGATTTCATATTTTCTACCTCTGTGAAGCACAGCATTGCACCTGCTGTATGTGTACAGCCCTGAGCAGATGCATGTCCCTGCGTAGGTGAGCAGTCAAACCGCGGCTCAACCTCCTGCTTTTATTGTCCCCCCTGGTTAGTCCTTTGAATGAGCCCTAAGTCTGGCTATGTGCCTTCCGGGGTCGGTGACAAAGCTCAGCCGTGTGTCTTCTATGATGAAATGCAAACATTCCGTGTGGTTATTTGTGGAGAGCGGCACGGAGGGGAGGAATTGATGCCACCCAGATATTTGTACTTTCCATCCCCGCGGGCTTTAAGGATCAGCCCATTATCTGTGCACAGCTATGGAGCTGAATCAGAAGGTGTGGACCGAGCCGGGAGTGGTGACCTCACACACCCAAAGAGACGATTGACTTCTTACCTCCAGATATACAAACACCAGCTAAAAATAAATCACATTCTGTAAAACTTCCATCCGAAGCCCTAAATGACGGATTAAATCCAGGAAGGTGTAAAAGCTGCTGATAGATTCCCTTCCCCGGGTCCAATCCCCCACCAGGATGATAAGGAAAGGTTTACATAAAACCTAATTTTCATTACATACCTTATTTTAGATCCAGTGATGTCATCACTGGGTCTCTGTGCTTCTCTATGCAATCGTGGTGGGTGGGAGGGGTCGACAGGGTGCAGTACATAGCTTCCTGAAACCATCAGAGCAGGGGCGGACTGACAAGTCATGCGGCCCCTGGGCAATAGGGGATCATGGGGCCCCTGTGTCCTTGCCCAAACTCAAAAAAGCCTATGAAAAAGGTACCAGGGGCATCTCATGGGGCCCCCTACTGACCCCGGGCCCTCGGGCAGTGCCCGAGTTTCCAAATGGTCAGTCCGCCTCTGCATCACAGCACCCTGAATCAGTGCTCCTCTCAAGAGCCTTCAGTCCTGACACAAGCAGTGGGCTGGTTCTTGGGAGAAGTTATGAAAATATCAAAATGGCTGGGGGGGAGGGAGGGGGGGGGGGGTGCAAGTCTAGAGGAGTAGGTGTTCCTAGGCAGGCTAAATTTGCAAGACAGTGCCCACATGCAGACCTCCCAACTGTCCCTGATTTTGAGGGACTGTCCTCTGATTTGGAACAAAGTCCCTCTTTCCTCCTCATCTGTCCCTCGTTTTGGTCTGATCCAATACAATCAGTCTGTAGATGCAGTAAAGCATGCTTGTTATACTCACTGTGGAACCTAAGGGGTTAATCCTCCGCATTGTGTAAAAAGGCTGTTTGATCCTGTCTTCTCTGATCCTCCCCTTATTCTACTGTCCCCAATCCTTCTGCCATCTGCTCTAGGAGTCACTCTGCACAAGCTCAGTTTGGTGTGTATTGCTAGAGAGGTTTTTGGGTGTTTTTTTGGGGGGGGGGGAATGTGATCAGAACACGGCCAATCAGCACTGTCCAGAGGGTCCGGGGTTATGCAGCCTCATAGGACAATCAGGGGAGAATGAATACTCCTATAAACTTTCACCAGTGCTCTGCTGGACACTGATAGAAGTCACAAGACTGCTATATACTGCTGATGAGAAAAGGGATTTAGCAAATTATATTTAATAAAATAATTACATTTCCATGTTCTGTGTACTGTGGGAGACCAGATATAGTGAATGCAGGGTCCGGGGAGAGCGGATATAGTGAATGCAGGGTCCGGGGAGACCGGATATAGTGAATGCAGGGTCCGGGGAGACCAGATATAGTGAATGCAGGGTCCGGGGAGACCAGATATAGTGAATGCGGGGTCCGGGGGGACCAGATATAGTGAATGCAGGGTCCAGTGAGACCAGATATAGTGAATGCAGGGTCCGGGGAGAGCAGATATAGTGAATGCAGGGTCCAGTGAGACCAGATATAGTGAATGCAGGGTCCAGTGAGACCAGATATAGTGAATGCAGGGTCCAGGGAGACCAGATATAGTGAATGCAGGGTCCGGGGAGACCAGATATAGTGATTACAGGGTCCGGGGAGAGCGGATATAGTGAATGCAGGGTCCGGGGAGAGCGGATATAGTGAATGCAGGGTCCAGTGAGACCAGATATAGTGAATGCAGGGTCCAGGGAGACCAGATATAGTGAATGCAGGGTCCGGGGAGAGCGGATATAGTGAATGCAGGGTCCTGGGAGACTAGATATAGTGAATGCAGGGTCCGGGGAGACCAGATATAGTGAATGCAGGGTCTGGGGAGACCGGATATAGTGAATGCAGAGTCCGGGGAGACCGGATATAGTGAATGCCGGGTCCGGGGAGACCGGATATAGTGAATGCAGGGTCCGGGGAGACCGGATATAGTGAATGCAGGGTCCGGGGAGACCGGATATAGTGAATGCAGGGTCCGGGGAGACCGGATATAGTGAATGCAGGGTCCGGGGAGACCGGATATAGTGAATGCAGGGTCCGGGGAGACCGGATATAGTGAATGCAGGGTCCGGGGAGAGCGGATACAGTGAATGCGGAGTCCGGGGAGACCGGATACAGTGAATGCGGGGTCCGGGGAGACCGGATACAGTGAATGCGGGGTCCGGGGAGAGCGGATATAGTGAATGCAGGGTCCGGGGAGAGCGGATATAGTGAATGCAGGGTCCGGGGAGAGCGGATATAGTGAATGCAGGGTCCGGGGAGAGCGGATATAGTGAATGCAGGGTCCGGGGAGAGCGGATATAGTGAATGCGGGGTCCGGGGAGAGAGGATATAGTGAATGCAGGGTCCGGGGAGAGCGGATATAGTGAATGCAGGGTCCGGGGAGACCAGATATAGTGAATGCAGGGTCCGGGGAGACCGGATATAGTGAATGCAGGGTCCGGGGAGACCGGATATAGTGAATGCAGGGTCCGGGGAGACCGGATATAGTGAATGCAGGGTCCGGGGAGACCGGATATAGTGAATGCAGGGTCCGGGGAGACCAGATATAGTGAATGCAGGGTCCGGGGAGACCAGATATAGTGAATGCAGGGTCGTGGGTTTAGTAACACATGACTGCAGGGAAATTACGGTGTGGCCCCATTCACCTGAAAGGATTGCGTTTGGCAGTGGTTCTTCCTACCCAATGCAAAAGGGATTTCATATTTTCTACCTCTGTGAAGCACAGCATTGCACCTGCTGTATGTGTACAGCCCTGAGCAGATGCATGTCCCTGCGTAGGTGAGCAGTCAAACCGCAGCTCAACCTCCTGCTTTTATTGCCCCCCCTGGCTAGTCCTTTGAATGAGCCCTAAGTCTGGCTATGTGCCTTCCGGGGTCGGTGACAAAGCTCAGCCGTGTGTCTTCTATGATGAAATGCAAACATTCCGTGTGGTTATTTGTGGAGAGCGGCACGGAGGGGAGGAATTGATGCCACCCAGATATTTGTACTTTCCATCCCCGCGGGCTTTAAGGATCAGCCCATTATCTGTGCACAGCTATGGAGCTGAATCAGAAGGTGTGGACCGAGCCGGGAGTGGTGACCTCACACACCCAAAGAGACGATTGACTTCTTACCTCCAGATGTACAAACACCAGCTAAAAATAAATCACATTCTGTAAAACTTCCATCCGAAGCCCTAAATGACGGATCAATTCCAGGAAGGTGTCAAAGCTGCTGATATATTACCTTCCCCGGGTCCAATCCCCCATCAGGATGATAAGGAAAGTTTTACATGAAACCTAATTTTCATTACATACCTTATTTTAGATCCAGTGATGTCAGCACTGGGCCTCTGTGCTTCTCTATGCAATCATGGCGGGTGGGAGGGGTCGGTAGGGTGCTGTACATAGCTTACTGAAAACATCACAGCACCCTGAATCAGAACTCCTCTCAAGAGCCTTCAGTCCTGACACAAGCAGTGGGCTGGTTCTTGGGAGAATTTATGCAAAATATCAAAATGGCTTGGGGGAGGGGTGCAAGTCTGGAGGAGTAGGTGTTCCTAGGCAGGCTAAATTTGCAAGGTAGTACCAACATGCAGACCTCCCAACTGACCCCGATTTTGAGCGACTGCCCCTCTTTCCTCCTCATCTGTCCCTCATTTTGGTCTGATCTACATGCGGGGTGCGGGGAGACCAGATATAGTGAATGCGGGGTCCGGGGAGACCAGATATAGTGAATGCGGGGTCCGGGGAGAGCGGATATAGTGAATGCAGGGTCCGGGGAGACCAGATAGAGTGAATGCGGGGTCCGGGGAGAGCGGATATAGTGAATGCAGGGTCCGGGGAGACCAGATAGAGTGAATGCGGGGTCCGGGGAGAGCAGATATAGTGAATGCAGGATCCGGGGAGAGCGGATATAGTGAATGCAGGATCCAGGGAGAGCGGATATAGTGAATGCAGGGTCCGGGGAGAGCGGATATAGTGAATGCAGGGTCCGGGGAGAGCGGATATAGTGAATGCAGGGTCCGGGGAGACCAGATATAGTGAATGCGGGGTCCGGGGAGAGCGGATATAGTGAATGCAGGGTCCGGGGAGACCAGATAGAGTGAATGCGGGGTCCGGGGAGAGCAGATATAGTGAATGCAGGATCCGGGGAGAGCGGATATAGTGAATGCAGGATCCAGGGAGAGCGGATATAGTGAATGCAGGGTCCGGGGAGAGCGGATATAGTGAATGCAGGGTCCGGGGAGAGCGGATATAGTGAATGCAGGGTCCGGGGAGAGCGGATATAGTGAATGCAGGATCCGGGGAGAGCGGATATAGTGAATGCAGGATCCAGGGAGAGCGGATATAGTGAATGCAGGGTCCGGGGAGAGCGGATATAGTGAATGCAGGGTCCGGGGAGAGCGGATATAGTGAATGCAGGGTCCGGGGAGAGCGGATATAGTGAATGCAGGATCCAGGGAGAGCGGATATAGTGAATGCAGGATCCAGGGAGAGCGGATATAGTGAATGCAGGATCCAGGGAGAGCGGATATAGTGAATGCAGGGTCCGGGGAGACCAGATATAGTGAATGCAGGGTCCGGGGAGACCAGATATAGTAAATGCAGGGTCCAGGGAGACCAGATATAGTGAATGCTGGGCCCGGGAAGAGCGGATATAGTGAATGCAGGATCCAGGGAGAGCGGATATAGTGAATGCAGGGTCCGGGGGGACCAGATATAGTGAATGCAGGGTCCGGGGGGACCAGATATAGTGAATGCAGGGTCCGGGGAGACCAGATATAGTAAATGCAGGGTCCAGGGAGACCAGATATAGTGAATGCTGGGCCCGGGAAGAGCGGATATAGTGAATGCAGGGTTCGGGGTTTAGCATGTCTCAGTTCACACTACTACGACCTGAAAGTTGCACGACTTACAGTGCGACTTTGCCAGGCAACTTGAGTACTACTCTGAAGCGACTTTTATTCGAATTATGCGAATTCCTGGGTAATCTTCCTGTAATGTTGGATCCAAATCACATCAATATAGATGAGGATCTGACTTGAGTCAACTTCCATTAAAGTCTATGGGCACAAGGTGGATAAAAGTCACTTTGAAGTAGTGCAGGAACCTTCTCGAAGGTCGGAGAGACTTCAGTCGTGCCAATTAAGACAGCTGTCATTGACTAACATGGGATTTCACATATCCTTTGACTTGGGGTCTCAGAAGTTGGATTCCAAGTTGCGGCAGTGTGAACCAAGCCTAACATTTTAACTGCTTTCCTGCCGCCCTATAGCAGAAATACTGCTACAGGATGGCACGGGTGCGCAAAATCACGCATATATACATGTGATTTTGCATTTCCAGGTAGGGGGCGCGCTGTCAATCACTGGTAGTCCCAGCTGGAGAGTACAATACAGATCTCTCCCCTGTCAGCTCCAGCACACTGCTTTTTATGGCTCTGCATAGCACAGCCAGCCATACAAAGCAGTGTGCTTACAGTGTAAAGCGCAGCACACAACGCACAGTTCACCCTTTGATCGCCCCACATGTTAACCCCTTCCTGCCCAGTGCCATTAGTACAGTGACAGTGCTTTTTATTAGTACTGATCACTGTATTGGTGTCACTGGGGATGTCAGTGACACCAAGTCAGTTCCACCCAGTGTCAGAATGCCCGCCGCAGCCCCATAGTCCCGCTATAAGTCGCTGATTGCCACCATTACTAGTGGAAAAAACCCCAGTATCTATACCGCCATTTGTAAACACTATAACTTTCATGTAAACCAATTAATATACACTTATTGGGATTTTTTCTTAGCAAAGACAGGGAGCAGAATACATTTTGGGCCTCAATTTATGACGAATTGTGATTTTAAAAAAATTTACTGGACATATTTAATATCAAAAAGTAAAAAATAGTTTTTTTCCCTCAAAATTGTCGGTCCTTTTTTTTTTTTTCTACGGCGCAAAAAATTAAAAAAAAAAAACAAAAAAAAAAAAACGCACAGGTGATCAAATACCACCAAAAGAAAAAAATACAATTAATAATACTCGTGAGCCAAAATGTGATACTCCCCTTAACGTGATAAATAAATAACTAGAATCATATATAGCTAATGTTGCATCGACACTTTACACAATACTCATTATCTGTGCAAAAACATAAACATAAATCATTATATGTATCTACATATACATATACGTGCCGCGCTCCATAATAAAATGTATGTTACCTGTTTTTATCATATATTTTTTTTTAAATGTAAAGCTGTATATGTCCTATGATCCTGGAGGTTTGTAAATAGTGACAATGCAGTCAGAAAAGGTAGTATATATATATATTAACTACAGCATTAGTAACTGATGATATGTGTTATACATATCAGAAGTAGATTGACATACACAGACCATAGGAAAATGGCCGCGCCCATGCGGTCTACAAGAAAATGGCGCCGACTGTCTCTATATATATATGGAGCAGAGCGCAGTGACGTCCAATTGTTTTCCCCCTGATGAAGCCACCTGACCCTGTGGCGTAACGCGTAGGGGAGGGGCTCTGACGTCACGACGCCGCGGTGGACGAGCGGCGCTTACAAAACACAGGATCTGGGCACATATCAGCTGAACACAGCACTGCTGTATATAATGTGAGTGGCGATTTTACTTACTAAATAGGCTAAGCCTCACAAAGGATAAGGCACTATCTGTGGCTCTTTTTTACATGGTTTACTGGGAGGAGGAAATATCATCTTAACCATCCTTAAAGAAACCTATTGAGGCTAAAGTGTGAAAGGAGGGAGACCTCTGGTGGCAGAAATAAGGCAATCCACAATATGGATGGAAACACGCATATAAAGTGAAGATTCCCATCTTGTCCTGACAGGACAAAAAGTGTGTTTAGCCAGCTTGTCTGGCTAACAAGGAGGTGAGCGCACATCTATCCTTAGAGCACGGGGAGTGTGGCACAATACACCTCACTTGTCACTGAAATATTATAGAAGCACAAAGAGGACTTTTTATAATAACTGTTTTAAATATTGGATGAACATTATTTTGAAATGCACTACATGTTGCACTGGTTTGAAGCACAGTAATTTTGTTCACGTCATTATTTGAATTATCACTAGTATATGAGTTGTTGATTTTATTATGGAGCGTGGCACGTATATGTATATGTAGATACATATAATGATTTATACCACCAAAAGAAAGCTCTATTTGTGGGGGGAAAAAAAAGGATGTAAATTTCATTTGGGTGCAGCGTTGCATGACCGCGCAATTGCCAGTTAAAGTAACACAGCGCCGTATCGCAAAAAATGGCCTGGTCAGGAAGGGGGGGGGGAATCCTCTGGGGGGCGAGGGTTGAAGGAATGTTTACATATTACCCTCTTAGATTGTAAGCTCCCAGGATCAGGGCCCTCCTATCCCTCTTGTATTGAACTGTATTGTTGCTGTATTGTCTCCCTTTATATTGTAAAGTGCTGAGCAAACTGTTGGCGCCATAAATCCTGTATAATAATAATATATAAATCCTGTATAATAATAATAATAATAATATATAAATCCTGTATAATAATAATAATAATATATAAATCCTGTATAATAATAATAATAATAATATATAAATCTTGTATAATAATAATAATAATAATAATAATATATAAATCCTGTATAATAATAATAATAATATATAAATCCTGTATAATAATAATAATATATAAATCTTGTATAATAATAATAATAATAATAATATATAAATCCTGTATAATAATAATATATAAATCCTGTATAATAATAATAATATATAAATCCTGTATAATAATAATAATATATAAATCCTGTATAATAATAATATATAAATCCTGTATAATAATAATATATAAATCTTGTATAATAATAATAATATATAAATCCTGTATAATAATAATATATAAATCTTGTATAATAATAATAATATATAAATCCTGTATAATAATAATATATAAATCTTGTATAATAATATATAAATCCTGTATAATAATAATATATAAATCTTGTATAATAATATATAAATCCTGTATAATAATAATATATAAATCTTGTATAATAATAATAATAATAATATATAAATCCTGTATAATAATATATAAATCTTGTATAATAATAATAATAATATATAAATCCTGTATAATAATAATATATAAATCCTGTATAATAATAATATATAAATCCTGTATAATAATAATAATATTTCTTCGTTTACATTTGTTTTTTGTGCCATAAATCTCATTGCTGAACACAACAGTTCCAGGATCTAGAAGCTGACGACACCCCATACAAATGTACCCCTTGCCTTCTCTGCACCCCGGGTAGCGGCCTCTCTTGCCATGCATTGGGTATGCATGTCCCTATGGGAGATCCAGGCGTTGTGCGGCCAGTCTTTCCTATGATAGGATCCTGCTCAGACATACTTGTCCCCACAGCCTGAGGACAAACATGAGTGACAGTTATTCCGCGAACACAAAAGGTGATTAACCGGACTGACTCCACCTAACCGGAGACACTTGCCAAGGGAGGAACCTCCACACCACCTGGAGATAGGAATTTCTCATGAAATCAGCAGCCGCGTAACAGTCATACAACAGACTGAACACACAATAATAAAAGATATCCAAGAAGAAGGTTAAGGGTCGGTTCACACGACATGCATTTCGGTTTCTTTTTTCTGCATCCAAAACGCACAGAAAGTAGGTGATATGGTGGTCAATGTCATAGTTCACATTAGTGCTTGCAGCTCCAGGGCGTTCCGGATGTAGTACAAAAAGTAGAACAGGCGGCATTTTTTCTACAGAAACTGTACTGGAATGCGCGCCCCCCAGGGGCGGACTGACAACTCATGGGGCCCCCGGGCAATAGGGGATCATGGGGCCCCTGTGTCCTTGCCCAAACTCAAAAAAGCCTATGAAAAAGGTACCAGGGGCATCTCATGGGGCCCCCTACTGACTCCGGGCCCTCAGGCAGTGCTCGAGTTTCCAAATGGTCAGTCCGCCCCTGATACAGACTGTATGTGAACCTTTGTGACCCTGGTAGTTCCGGCACTGCTTTGGGCTGTACCGTGAAGCCTCGATCAATTACATTTTTATCTTTTTTTTCTCACAAATAGCGTTTTCTTTTGGTGGTATTTAATCACAAATGTTTTTTTTATTTTTTCCTCAAACAAATGAAAAAAAAGAAAGAATTTTTTTAATTTAAAAAATTTTAAAACCGAAATGAAGAAAGGGTTTTTTTTTTTCTTTTTGAAAAAAAAAAACCCCTTTCTTCATTTCGGTTTTAAAATTTTTCAAATAAGTAATTTTTCTTCTTCACTGATGTGCTCTGATGAGATGATTGGACACAGCTGATCACATGATAAAGAGTCAGTGTCATTGGCCGTTTACACTGCTTGGTGATATACTGTGTCCAAGGGACACAGCCCACCACTGATCAGCGCACTGCATGCCCCCGGGGTCAAGAATGGGAGGGCATCATGTGGTGTCCTCCCAGAACAAGAGTGGTCCCGCTTGGCTGTCATTGTACAATAGGTCGGGAGCAGGGGCGGACTGACAACTCATGGGGCCCCCGGGCAATAGGGGATCATGGGGCCCCTGTGTCCTGGCCACACTCAAAAAAGCCTATGAAAAAAAAAGGTACCAGGGGCATTTCATGGGGCCCCCTACTGACCCTGGGCCCTCGGGCAGTGCCCGAGTTTCCAAATGTTCAGTCCACCCCTGCTTCCAGCAACCACAATCACTCAAATATCTTTCAGTAAATTTAGGTTTATGTAATGTGCAGGGACCCAACAACATATAGCGACATTTATTTTTTTTCTTATTAGGGCTCTTTTACACGGGCCAATATTCAGGTCCGGTGATTCCACTAGGCAAACTAGGCAACCGCCTAGGGCACACTGCCTCCTAGGGGCACCTGAGTGCAGCATAGGCCGGCCCTCTCTCTGTGTGTGATGCCGCCACATCATGAATGATCCTTCAATTGAGAGGATGGGTGGCAGAGGGGAGGAAGAAAGGACAGAAGATGCTGGGAGTCTGGGGCCAGTGTAGCAGCTGCTGCCACTCCTTCCAGTGTTCCTCTCAGACTCAGTCCCTTACTGCAAGCCGGCTGGCAGCTGCTGATCACTGCGGAGTTTCAGCTCTTCGCTTTCCATTTATCAGCAGAGGCGGAGTTGCGCCTGCGGAGGAAGGTAATGTCTGACTCTGATGTCTCCTGTCTGTGTGTGTGACCCGGCTGGTTGGCCATCCATCCCATCTGCAATGTGTCAGTGAGTGATGACAATATCACGATCCCCCAGCCTGCTCTTCTAGTGCCTGCTGTTGGTGGTGGTGTGTTGTGTCAGATCTGTCACTGTGTGGGATCGCTTAGTTCAGCTACCTACTGACACAGTGTTTTACCTCCCCTCATTGCCTGGGGAATTCCATCCTGGGATCTGTCAGAGCGTGGATCCATCATCCTCCACTCACTGCAACTGTCACCCTGCCACTGCCAGCCACAGATACAGTCCGTCCGTGACACTGATTTTGTTTTTATGTTGGTGCTGTGGCATTTTAATTTTTTTTTTTTTGGGGGGGGGGGGGGGGGCAAGTAGCTGATCCTGTCTAGGGCGCAAAATAGTTTAGCACCGATAAATAGTCGAAACCGCAGCACCAATATGACCTCTGTAATTGTGGAAAGTAGGGTGCAGGGGCGGACTGACCATTCCAGCTCTCGGGCCTGGGGTCAGTAGGGGGCCCCATGAGATGCCCCTGGTACTTTTTATAGGCTTTTTTGGGTGTAGTTTGAGTGTGGGCGAGGACTCGGGCCCCATGATCCCCTATTGCCCGGGGGCCCCATGAGTTGTCAGTCCACCCCTGGTAGGGTGCGACTTGCCATGCGATTTGCAAGTTGTATGGCACACAAATCGCACCCAGCGTAGCCGGGGACTAAAGCACATGTCAAGCCAGAAACTTTTTTTCTGGTTTGGATCACGAGGGGGAGGAGTTTCACTGCCATCCGGGGCTCCGAAAATAGTTTAATCAGACAGGAAATCAGAGAAAATCTGCAGCAGGAAAGCAAAAGTGACGTCTGTACAATGAAAATAGAATAAGGCACCGGTCACACCGTGCGATTTGTGTGCAATTTCAGGGGAGATTTCTGAAGACTTTATTGCTACTTGTGAAGATTTTCAACGATTTCTTGCAATTTCCATAGCGATTTCGATGATATTCTATGTATCATAAATCGCAATTTCCATAGCGATTTCGATGATATTCTATGTATCATAAATCGCAACAAAACTGCAGAAAAAGTCACGCAAGAACTACTATTATTATTATTATTATACAGTATTTATATAGCGCCAAGGGTTTGCTCAGCGCTGTACAGTAGCACGGGGGACAGAACATGAGACAAGACAGTAACAATACAATACACGAGGGGTTCGAGGGCCCTGCTCTTTCGAGCTTACAATCTAGTATACTATAGAAATCGAGCTGCAGCAAATCGCATAGGTTAAGACACTGACATTAGATGTGATTTCAGGGGAGATTTGGGAACTGAAAATCGCACAGGTATGACTGGGCACTAAATGTCATTTTCTTGTTTCTTCTTTAGAATTGGATCCCTTCAGCGAGGATTGTTCTGCTATGATCTGTAGAGTCACTCCCAGCACTAGGAATGTTATAGCATTTCATAGCTCCATGATAATGATCTACGTGCGATTTATTGCCTTCAGTGCCGGACTATCCATCATATAGGAGTGGACGTGCACTTTGTGGTGTTATGGAACCATTCCTGTTTTCAAACAAATCTCTCTCATCTAGAAGTAGAGAGAGGAAGGGATATAATACACAAAGTGCCAACATCCCTAACGAATACAGGGGGGGGGGGGGGTGCTAGGGTGACAGTATGTAAAATAAATAAATAAATAATAATATAAAAAAAAAAAGTAAAAAAAAAAAAGTTTAATTATATAAATTATAATTTTTAAACTAATTTGGCTTATTTTTTTACTAAAAAGAAGATGGAATAAATTTTGGCCAAGATTTATGATGAAATATTATTTATTTGGAAAATTTTAATTTGCATAGCAAAAAAAATTTAAATCCCAGCGGTGACTAAATACCACCAAAATAAAGCTTTATCTGTCTCAAAAAAATGGTAAAAAATGCAAAAGGTATAGTGTTGCATGATCGCGCAATTGTCATTCAAGGTGTGACAGCGCTGATAGCTGAAAATTGCCCTGGTCAGGAAGGGGGTGAAAGTGTCCGGACTGGAAGTGGTTTATAGCAAAAAGTCAAAAATATTGTTTTTTTCTCAAAATGGTCGGTTTTTTTTTTATAGCACAAAAAATAAAAACCGCAGAGGTGATTAAATACCACTAAAAGAAAGCTCTATTTGTAGGAAAAAAAGGGAATCAATTTTATTTGGGTGCAGTGGTGCATGACCGCGCAATTGTCAGTTAAAGTAATTCTGCACCATATTGCAAAAAAATAACCTGGTTAGGAAGGGGGGGAAATCCTCAGGAGTGCGAGGGGTTGATGACACGGTTCTGGGGCTGATGAAGGTGGTAATTAAACCCACTTGGCACCCTATCTACATTAGATCAGCCCCAGAACCTGTATAACGAATATGTGTTTAAAGAGATGAGGTGGCCACCCTATCATAGAGTCGGGGACATCACCTGTTTTTTTTTTTTTTTTCGGTCAGCCCGGCTCATCCTGTTCCGGAACATTCCACACCTGTTTACTAATCCAACCGCGGCCGGTGTAAAGGGATCCGACATACATGACAAAAGCTGTGCAGATATTTCACAGGCAGCTCTCGTCTCCCAGAGATAATGAACCTCAACCAGGGGCGGACTGACCATTTGGAAACTCGGGCACTGCCCGAGGGCCCGGGGTCAGTAGGGGGCCCCATGAGATGCCCCTGGTACCTTTTTCATAGGCTTTTTTGAATTTGGGCAAGGACACAGGGGCACCATGATCCCCTATTGCCCGGGGGCCCCATGAGTTGTCAGTCCGCCCCTGACCTCAACATCATAAATCAAATCAAAACCGCGCCCAACGAATGGCGACACTTATGCAGGCCATACTTGGGTCAAATTCAGAACAAATTTACTTTAGAAAATCAGAAATATTGTGCGTTTTGTAATCCGATGGTGACAACATCGATTTCAAGATTCGACCAACCAAGCCTTCAATTTCACCTCATGTTTCTACAGAAAAGAATTTTCGTGGCCAAGAATTTTCTTTTCTTTCAAGGTCACAGCTCATGCGCATTCCTTTTTCGTTTATATTTCTCGCACGCTTCTCCCATCATTGATTCGAAATTTGTTCGTTTTTCCAAAAATTTCCAGCATGGCCCATCACTCAAATTTGATGGTCACATAAAAATTGGCCGTTTCTGGTGTGAAATTCAAACGAAAATTCTTAGAAGATTTTCGAAATAAATTTCTTTTGGAATTCGACCCGTGTATGGTCGGCTTTAGGGCCCTATGAGCTGGGACTGCATTGGGCACCCTTGCCCACCCAGCACAGTCCCAATACAGGACCAGGCAAAAAGAATTTTCCCTAGATGGGGTCAGTTCACGCCACTACACTGTGATGGTGTGCTTCAGAGAAAAGTATTTCATGCTGAACTTTTTACAGTCAATACGAATCAAAATCACATCAGCGCTCCTCGTATTCCACTCGCTCAGGTGCAGCCCTCCACCGATCGGGGAATCTTCAAATCACTACAAGGAACACCCAAGAGGGCGCACGCTCCTCGTGCATTACCGTGATATCAAATTTATTGATATAGAATGAAAACAAATGGATACCCACAAACCCAACTAAAAAGGTAGACATGTAACTGGCTGCAGTGTGGGATGTCAGAGTCCCTTCCAAAAACCAATTGGTTGAAAACCTGACGCGTTTCGGGAGCTGCACTCCCTTCCTCAGAGCTGCATCTTTTTGGTGTGACGCCATCCAACACAGTGGCTGGTGTGCGGTGGGATAATGGCAGTGCTGATGCACCACGATCAGTATATCACGCGGTTCCTTTAATTTGTAGACAAACTTTACTAGAATGTCTCACAGTGGCATTTCGTTTAAGTTCTATTGCGCGCTGCGCAGTGCGAGGTGGTGGATGGATTCGCACTGCACTTCATTGACAAAAAAAAACAAAAAACCACCGCATACCACTACAATGCATTTTGCCTTGTCTAGCAGTGGGACTGCACTGGAATAGCCGCCCAATACAGCCCCACCGCACCTGTTGTGAATTGGTTCTTAAAGTGTTACTAAACCCCGGACCCTGCATTCACTATATCCGCTCTCCCCGGACCCTGCATTCACTATATCCGCTCTCCCCGGACCCTGCATTCACTATATCCGCTCTCCCCGAACCCTGCATTCACTATATCCGCTCTCCCCGAACCCTGCATTCACTATATCCGCTCTCCCCGGACCCTGCACTCACTATATCCGGTCTCCCCGAACCCTGCACTCACTATATCCGCTCTCCCCGAACCCTGCACTCACTATATCCGCTCTCCCCGGACCCTGCACTCACTATATCCGGTCTCCCCGAACCCTGCACTCACTATATCCGCTCTCCCCGGACCCTGCATTCACTATATCTGCTCTCCCCGGACCCTGCATTCACTATATCCGCTCTCCCCGGACCCTGCATTCACTATATCCGGTCTCCCCGGACCCTGCATTCACTGTATCCGCTCTCCCCGGACCCTGCATTCACTGTATCCGCTCTCCCCGGACCCTGCATTCACTGTATCCGCTCTCCCCGGACCCCGCATTCACTATATTTGGTCTCCCCAGACCCTGCATTCACTATATCCGCTCTCCCCGGACCCTGCATTCACTATATCTGGTCTCCCCGGACCCTGCATTCACTGTATCCGCTCTCCCCGGACCCCGTATTCACTATATCCGGTCTCCCCGGACCCTGAATTCACTATATCCACTCTCCCCGGACCCCGCATTCACTATATCCGGTCTCCCCGGACCCTGCATTCACTATATCCACTCTCCCTGGACCCTGCATTCACTATATCCACTCTCCCACAGTACACACAACATGGAAATGCAATTATTGTAGTAAATATAAACTGCTAAATCCCTTTTCTCATCAGCAGTATAAAGCAGTCTTTTGACTTCTATCAGTGTTCAGCTGAGCACTGGTTAATCTAATAGGAGGAGCTTTCATTCCGCTTTGACTGTCCTATGAGGCTGCATGACCCCTGACCCTCTGGACAGCGCTGATTAGCTCTGTGCTGATCACATGCACTCTCCTAAGCCCAAGAAAAAAAAAACAATTCTCTAGCAGTACACACCAAACTGAGCATGTGCAGCTTGATCCCAAGGCTTTGTTCCATCAGCAGATAGATTGGAGACAGTAGAAGGGGAGGATCAGAGAAGACAGGATCAAACAGCCTTTTTACACAATGCAGAGGATTAACCCCTTAGGTTCCACAGTGAGTATAACAAGCATGCTTTACTGCATCTACAGACTGATTGTACTGTTGTGGGTTTAGTAATACTTTAAATTGAAAAATGATGTAATCTGTCAAAAACATGAACACAGCAGCTCCCTAAGGCTAAGTTCACATTGGCGCTTTGCAGGAATGCACACAAATTATGTGTTCCCACACCACAATAAAAATGCACATCCCTTTTGCAGGTGTGCAACAATGCCACTAATTCTCAAAGTTCTAAAGCCTCAGGCGACTTTCACGCGGAGGAGTATTTGAAGCATTTTTCGTAAAAAAAAAAAAAAAAATAGCGCCTGTTTTCACACTGAGGCGTTGCGCTTGCGGTGTACAAACGCCTCCTTGCAGCATCTTCGGGGCATGTTTGTCAAGTTTAAAAAAAATGCCCCAAAAACTCCTTCCATTGAAATCAATGGCCTGAAAAGCGCCTCAAAAACACCTCTGAGAAGCATTTTTGGTGCAGTTTTTAAGTTACATGTCCTTTAAAAAAATGCTCAGCAAAAATGCCTATGTGTTTTTGCGGCAGGTCAGTGTGAAAGTAGCCTTAAGTTTTTTCACCTCTAAGTGAAAAGGTGAAAAACCTTTTGTGCTGCAGCACCCCCCCCCCCCCCTTACCTATCTAATCCAGCAATGTGCTCGGCTCTAGCCGCTGTCTCCCTCATCATCAGGCAGATTGATAGCAGCAGGAGCCATTGCTTGTGCTCTGACACAGGAGCGGGGGGTGGGACCGAGCCACCTGCTCTGTGTCAATGGATGTAGACAGGGCAGCTCGGGAGCAAGCCTGCATGGGTGCCCCCATGGAAAGCGGCCTTCTGTGGGGGCACCCATGCAGCTCGGGAGCAAGCCTGCATGGGTGCCCCCACGGAAAGCGGCCTTCTGTGGGGGCACCCATGCAGCTCGGGAGCAAGCCGGCATGGGTGCCCCCATGGAAAGCGGCCTTCTATGGGGTCACCCACTGAAGAGGGGCCAGGCACACCACTGAGAGACCCCAGAAGAGGAGGATCAGGGCTGCTCTTTGCAAAATCATTACACGGAGCAGGTAAGTAAGACACATTTGTTATTTTAATTTAAAAAAAAACAAAAAACAGAAAAGGTTTAATATCACTTTAACCACTTCCTACCGCCCTATAGCAAAACTACTTCTACGGGGTGGCAGGGCTGCACATAATCACGTATATATACACGTGATTTCGTATTTCTGCCCTACCCGCACTACCATTGGTGGCTACAGCGGTCGATCACCGGGTCTCGGATGGAGATGCCCCACTTGTACCCGGCGATTGCCGAGGAACACTGACAGGAGAGAGGTCTGTGTGTAAATAATACAGATCTCTCCCGTCAGCACCAGCATGCTGCTTTGCATGGCTCTGCATAGCAGAACCATACAAAGCAGCATGCTTACATAGTAAAACACACAGCACACAGTTAACCCTTTGATCGCCCCACATGTTAACCCCTTCCTGCCCAGTGCCATTAGCACAGTGTCAGTGCTTTTTATTAGCACTGATCACTGTATTGGTGTCACTGGGGATGTCAGTGGCAGTTAGTCAGTTTCCCCCCAGTGTCAGAATGTCCGCCACAGTCCTGCTATAAGTCGCTGATCACCGCCATTACTAGTATGAATATATATATATATATATATATATTCCAGTATATATACACACCGCCATTTGTAGACTATAACTTTCACGTAAACCAATTAATTTACATGTATTGGGATTTTTTTTTTTTAGCAAAGACATGGAGCCTAAATTTATGAAGAAATTTAATTTGTATAATTCTTTTACTGGATACATTTTATACTAAAAAGACTAAGTTGGAAGTGACGAAACGCGCCAGGACGAGGCTGTGCGACGACCAGAAGTGACGTCTGGGATCGGAACCGGAAGTGACGCGAGAGCGCCATGGTTTGGGATCCAGCGGTGGTGAGAGCACTGCTTGCAACCCACCATATCACACTATTATGCATGATCGACGGGTGTGCTTTTTGCAGTTACTCTGTGAGTTGGATGTCTGCATTTAATTAACCTCTTCCCGTCCAGCCCATGTATATAAATGGCCGGACGGGAGCAGTGCAGGGTCGGGTGGCCGTTTATAAATGTCCTCCTGCTTCCCTGCCTGTGCGTGTTCCCTGGGAGCGCGAGTCACCGCGATCGGTGCCCGTTGTGTCCTCCGGACACAGTGGAACACCAATTGTTGTACGGGACCTCTGTGTGAGTTCCCGATCATGTGATCACCGATTGGCTGTGCTTTGTGAATGGCTCCGTAGTCTTCTGGGATCTGTCACGTGTCCCAGAAGACTAAAGGAAGGGAGGGGGTTGGACACCTTCCACTTCCGATCACCTAGGCAATCGCAGCAGAAGTGGGTATCTGTCAAATTTGGGTACCCGCTCCCCAAAAATTGCCAATCCTTAATGGGGTACGGGGGACAAAGGCTTAAAGTAGAACTTCCCCTTTTGGGTGGAACTCCGCTTTAAGGTTTTTTTCTCTTGGGTGACTAAAGAAGCTGCATGGTGGCCAGTTGCAACCCTGTTCAAGGGCCACAAAAAATTAAAAGGACACAATAGTGAAGTGCAGCTCAGGCCACACATGTGCAGTTTCAGTGGGTCACGTTGTCCCACCAGAAGATGGATTTAACGGAGGTGGACCAGCACAGGCCGGCATTCTGTTCTGCACAAAGTGACTGCGTTTTCTCCATTCTTCCAGTAGGGATTTAAAAGAGGGAAGCTTCTACAGCATAGGGCCATGGTGAATGTGTACACAAGACCTTATCTTATCTCCACTAGTGCTCTGTATATTGATGAACAATGTTTGTGACAGTTCATGAGGGCCATAAATACATCACCAGTATGCAAACTAAACAAGAACAGAAAAAAAAAAATCTATCTAGCTATCTATCTATCTGAGGTGGCTAGAGACAGAAAGAGGTCATGGCAGGGCTGTCTGAAACAGCCAGTCCATGCACAGCTAGTATTTATATATAGAAAAAGGCCAGTAGGATGAATGATCTGCTGCATCCAGGGGTGGACTGACCATTTGGAAACTTGGGCACTGCCTGAGGGCCCGGGGTCAGTAGGGGGCACTGTGAGATGCCCCTGGTACCTTTTTCATAGGCTTTTTGAGTTTGGGCAAGGGCACAGGAGCCCCATGATTACCTGGGGTCAGTAGAGGGCCCCATGAGATGCCCCTGGTGCCTTTTTCATAGGCTTTTTTGAGTTTGGGCAAGGACACAGGGGCCCCATGATCCTCTATTGCCCGGGGGCCCCATGAGTTGTCAGTCCGCCCCTGGCTGCATCCCTACCGTTCGTGGACCCCCTCAGTGAGACCTCTGCTTCTGAATCCCCAGGATCTGTCTGCAGTTGTAAAGAACTCTCACCCCCAACCAGGGGCGGACTGACCATTTGGAAACTCAGGCACTGCCCCAGGGCCCGGGGTCAGTAGGGGGCCCCATGAAATGCCCCTGGTACCTTTTTCATAGGCTTTTTTGAGTTTGGGCAAGGACACAGGGGCACCATGGTCCCCTATTGCCCGGGGGCCCCATGAGTTGTCAGTCCACCCCTGCCCCCAACACCTTCATAAAATCCTTACACAATATGTACTGCGAGTATATCTACTGATTGTAAAAATATTGTTAATAGATACAAGTAATGTTCCAAACAAATATGTGTTCAGTCTTGTAGATGATGTCATCCATATGCAGAGCCTTTTTCCCTGAAGAAGGAGTGAAGTCACTCCGAAACGCGTTGAATCATATAGAAAGTATCTCTGTAATAATATGTGTTGATGGCCATGTCACAATATTTTTAAATGGATAATCAAGCATCCTGGGTATATTTATGATGAAATCAATACTCTGATAGTGATGCTGTACTATATTTTGAATGATCTGTTATATGGTTTGTCTACATGTGAAAATTTTACACAATAAAGAGTTTTTACAATTTGTTGCTATATATTTATGCCTTTAAAGTCCCAGGTCTTATAGGGGGTCTCTCTTCTTTCATTTATCTTCAGGTTTTTGGTCCAGCACTCCACTAAGGGTTCCATGTACACGGGGTGTTTGGAAAACTCTTCTGAATGATGGAAACTGACTGCTGGAAAATGTAGGTTAAAAAATGTCAGTTTAACCACGTTTATGTTTAGAACCATTTCAAATACCCAGAATGCACTGAAAAATAGCAAAAAAATTTACTATTTCAGACATTTTGAGAGAAATAGAGAGAGCAGAAGCAGGGAGAGCAGTATGTGTTGACATGACCTGTCTTTTCTGGTTGTATTCACTATGGATCCCATCATGATATAATGCGGCACTGTGACGGGAGTCACTTTGGGTGGGGGGCCCATGGAACCCAGTTCACTTTGGCGAGGTGGGGAGACCCCTTGTTAAGGATCCGGGTATGACCAGAAATGTGTGTACTGACACAGGGACAGGCTCCAGGTATAGTGTAAATAAGACAATTTCTTAAGACTAAACAACACAAACACAGTGCAAGGTAAACATAACACAGTGCAAACAACCCAAACTCCAACAGATAACCATATATACAAATCAACGTGGTCGGGCAGGCCGGGTCAGTAGCAAACGGTCAAACAGGGTACCAGGAGAGAGCGGAAGAGTGGTCAGGAATAGCCGAGGTCAGGACAGGCGGAGTTCACTTAGAGTCAGGATCAAGCAGAATCAGGAATCAAGCAGGAAGCAGACAGGATGCAGGTACAGGGGCTCATGGGAAACATTACACCAAGGCCCTTATCACAGGCCTGGCCATTCCCTAAATACACCTGCTGCAATCAGCCTCAGGTGATGGCTCATTGCAGGAGTGAGCCTCTGGTTCCTGAGAGCACCCGCTGGCCAGCCCTGGTACTGCAGCCCACAAGGCAGGTGCGTCCCACCACCACTGGCAAGTCCATTCCTGACACCCCTGTTTCAGCTCCCCATATCCCTCTTATGTGTAAGTCACCCTGTGTCTCTTAGGGGCACAAGGTGACTAATGGACGCTGAAAATGCTGTTGGAATTACTTCAGATGTGACAGTAATAATTTATCAGCTATATGAAGACTATTCCTGGTTGTTGATTCTGAACTAGACATATGAATTGAAGGAGCCGGACCAGGGGCGGACTGACAACTCATGGGGCCCCCGGGCAATAGGGGATCATGGGGCCCCTGTGTCCTTGCCCAAACTCAAAAAAAGCCTATGAGAAAAGGTACGAGGGGCATCTCATGGGGCCCCCTACTGACCCCGGGCAGTGCGCAGGTTTCCAAAATGGTCAGTCCGCCCCTGAGCCAGACCTTCTGCTCGTTAGTGAGATCCTAATTCATCCATCCATTGTCTAGGTGTGAATTCCCACTCACCTTTTGTTTGGATCACCCATCTAGCTAACCTAATTAACTTACTGTTTAGAGAGTAAAGTCTATTTCCTGGTTTCCTTCAAGACTGGTCTTGTCTAGTCTCGGATGGTCAGCGGTGGTGTCCGTGGATCTGTGTTCAGACAGGGAAGCCGGAATCTAACGGAAACACCCTAGAGCAGTCGGGGGTCCGGTTCCGTTACAGGCACATTCTACCATTTTTTTCCTTCACGCGAAACCTGCAACTGACTGCACTGGTGTACCGGGTCCATTTGAATATATGGAAAACGCTTTGCATGCATTTCTGATGAAAAAAAGCTCTGGACAGCATCTGGATATGGAACAGTTAAAAAAAACGCTTCTAAACGTAAAACGCTTTTAAACCGCATTTATAAGTGTTTGGTGTTTGAAACGCCAGTAAAATCAACTCCTGAACAAGTTTGGTGCGTTAAAAAAAAAAAAGACTGTAAACTCGACTGCCTGTAAACGACGATGTGTACATGGAGCAGCAGTAATGACACAGAGTCCCATTTCAGAATCTTGTATTGCAAAGAATGCTCAACCTACAACACAGCCCAGCGGGAGAACTGCACACCGGGAAATGCTCACAGCGCTGAGCAGCTTGGATATGCATTGGGTCAAGACCAGGGGCGGACTGACCATTTGGAAACTCGGACACTGCCTGAGGGCCCGGGGTCAGTAGGGGGCCCCATGAGATGCCCCTGGTACCTTTTTCATAGGCTTTTTAAGTTTGGGCAAGGACACAGGGGCCCCCTGATCCTCTATTGCCCGGGGGCCCCATGAGTTGTCAGTCCACCCCTGGTCAAGACGCACCGACAGCATCTGTCTCAGAGGGGGAATGTGGCCTGGCCGGTCAAGTCCTAATGGGGAGGCTTCAATTGAAGAATGGAACCTTATCTGGAACCTCTCCCTGCTGCTAGTCACTTTCCCTAACAGACTCATGCTCTTTCCCTACACCATTTCACAAATGTGTGCCAAAACTTGGGGACAGGCACTTAAAAAAGGCACTGCTGACCCAAGATGGCCACCACGGGTCACCTGAATGCAGTGTAGCCAATCACAATGCTGCCTCAGGAGACCAAGAAGCCAGGTTTCTCTTGATATCCTCTCTAACTGCAGTACAGCTCTGGTCAAGCGCCACCTACAGTGGAGAAAGCAGACTGCACCTGCCTACACTCTGACAACAAAAAGTACAATGCAGAGCCCATAGCCCCGAGTTGCCGACAATCAGTCCACTGCTGGAACGTAGGGAGAGAGGTAGAGAAGATGAAAGCTGGGGGGGGAGCTGGGGATAGGGCAAGTAATAACTGATTTTCCCAGACCTAAACAAGCATTTAACCCTTGCAGCGTGAGGCAGCCCCACCGTGACGGTGGATTTTTTTTTCCTTTCCCCGGAACTTTAAATCGCATGAGATGAAATCACAAGAAGAGTATTTGTTACATCGTGGGATTCCAGAGACAAATAAATCCCCAGAATGATAATAATGATGAAGTCTTCAGCCTGCTGATCATATCTCTCTGTAGCCTGCCTGGGTCTTTCATGTTCCGCTCGGCACACAGGTCACTTTAGATTGAAATCCTCTCTCTGCCAGGAAGATGTTTTGCAGCGCTTTCAAAAGAAAATGCATTTGCCAAAAAGACCTGTTACCATGGAGACCTGAATATTGCAGAATGGCATTTTAATTGGATTTTTTTTTCCTTAGAGGGGTTATCCACCTGAGGCTCTGTGCACACAGGAACGTTTTCTTGTGCCCATGATTCGCAGCAGTGCACACATCACCGCTTTACAGTGTAACAATGAAGATGGAAAATTTTGAACAAGGCCCACTGACATCTCCATTACCATTTCTACTCCAGGACAAATCACAGATCCCTATTGTATGTAAACAAAGGGGCGGGGATGGTGGCTGATGCAATTCACTAAATATGGCTGTGGCAATATTTAGCCAGCGATGACAACCAACATATTACCCCCTTTGTTTACATCCATCCGTCAGCCAAGAATTCCCAGCTGATTGGCTACAGGGGAGGATGTGTCACTGGTTGCCAAGAAGCCAAAAGGCTTCCTTAAAGGGATTGTCCACCTGAGGCTGTGTGCACACAAGAACATTTTCTTGTGCCCACGATTCACAGCAGTGCACACATCACCATATTCCAGTGTAGCAATGATTAAGATTTTGAACAAGGCCCACTGACATCTCCATTTCCATTCCTACTCCAGGACAAATAACAGATCCCTATTGTATGTAAACAAAGGGGTGGGGATGGTGGCTGATCTAATTTACTAAATATGATCATGCAATATTTAGTCAGTGATGCACGCCAACATCTAGTCCCCTTTGTTTACATTCATTTTCTTGTGCCCATGATTCACAGCAGTGCACACATCACCGCTTTCCAGTGTAGCAATAATTGAGATTTTGAACAAGGCCCACTGACATCTCCATTACCATTCCTACTCCAGGACAAATAACAGATCCCTATTGTATGTAAACAAAGGGGTGGGGAATGGTGGCTGATGTCATTCATTAAATATGGCCATGGCAATATTTAGTCAGCGATGACAACCAACATATTACCCCCTTTGTTTACAACCATCCGTCAGCCAAGAATTCCCAGCTGATTGGCCACAGGGGAGGATGTGTCACTGGTTGCCAAGAAGCCAAAAGGCTTCCTTAAAGGGATTGTCCACCTGAGGCTGTGTGCACACAAGAACATTTTCTTGTGCCCACGATTCACAGCAGTGCACACATCACCATATTCCAGTGTAGCAATGATTAAGATTTTGAACAAGGCCCACTGACATCTCCATTTCCATTCCTACTCCTTGACAAATAACAGATCCCTATTGAATGTAAGCAAAGGGGGTGGGGAATGGTGGCTAATGTCATTAATTAAATATGGCCATGGCAAGATTTAGTCAGCAATGACAACCAACATTTGCCCCCTTTGTTTACAGTCATCTGTCAGCCAAGAATTCCTAGCTAATTGGCCACAGGGGAGGATGTGGTTACTAAGAAGCCAAAATGCTTCCTTAAAGGGATTGTCCACCTGAGGCTGTGCACACAGGAACATTTTCTTGTGTCCATGATTCACAGCAGTGCACACATCATCACTTTCCAGTGTTGCAGTGAAGATCAAAATTTTGAACAAGGCCCACTGACAACACCATTTCCATTCCTACTGCTCGCCAAATGACAGATTCCTATTGTATGTAAACAAAGGGGTGGGGATGGTGGCTGATGTCATTCACTAAATACGGTCATGGCAATATTTAGTCAGTGATGCCAGCCAACATCTCATCGCCCCTTTGTTTATATTCATCTGCCAGACAAGAATTCCCAGCTGATTGGCCACAAGGGAGGATGTGTCACTGGTTACTAAGAAGCCAAAAGAGGCTTCCTTAAAGGGATTGTCCACCTGAGGCTGTGTGCACACAGGAACGTTTTCTTGTGCCCATGATTCACAGCAGTGCACACATCACCGCTTTCCAGTGTAGCAATAATTGAGATTTTGAACAAGGCCCACTGACATCTCCATTTCCATTCCTACTGCTCGCCAAAATGACAGATTCCTATTGTATGTAAACAAAGGGGTGGGGATGGTGGCTGATGTCATTCACTAAATATGGCTGTGGCATATTTAGTCAGTGATGCACGCCAACAGTCCCCTGTGTTTACATTCATCTGACCGCCACAAATTCCCAGCTAACAGCTGATTGGCCACAGGGGAGGATGCGTCACTGGTTTCTAAGAAGCCAAAAGGCTTCCTTAAAGGGATTGTCCTCCTGAGGCTGTGTGCGCACAGAAACATTTTCTTGTGCCCATGATTGACAGCAGTGCACACATCACCGCTTTCCAGTGTAGCAATGATCGAGATTTTGAACAAGGCCCACTAACAACTCCATTTCCATTCATACTCCTAGCCAAATGACAGATCCCTATTGTATGTAAACAAAGGGGTGGGGATGGTGGCTGATGTCATTCATTAAATAGGGCCATAGCAATATTAATCAGCGATGACAACCAACACCCCCCCCCCTTTGTTTACATTCATCTGTCAGCCAAGAATTCCTAGCTAATTGGCCACAGGGGAGGATGTGTCACTGGTTACTAAGAAGCCAAAATGCTTCCTTAAAGAGAGTGTCCACCTGAGACTGTGCACACAGGAACATTTTCTTGTGTCCATGATTCACAGCAGTGCACACATCATCGCTTTCCATTGTTGCAGTGAAGATCGAAATTTTGAACAAGGCCCACTGACATCTCCATTTCCATTCCTACTGCTCGCCAAATGACAGATTCCTATTGTATGTAAACAAAGGGGTGGGGATGGTGGCTGATGTCATTCACTAAATACGGCCATGGCAATATTTAGTCAGTGATGCCAGCCAACATCTCATCACCCCATTTGTTTACATTCATCTGCCAGACAAGAATTCCCAGCTGATTGGCCACAAGGGAGGATGTGTCACTGGTTACTAAGAAGCCAAAAGAGGCTTCCTTAAAGGGATTGTCCACCTGAGGCTGTGTGCGCACAGAAACATTTTCTTGTGCCCATGATCGACAGCAGTGCACACATCACCGCTTTCCAGTGTAGCAATGATCGAGATTTTGAACAAGGCCCAC
Organism: Staurois parvus; assembly: GCF_062004578.1. Classification (NCBI taxonomy): domain Eukaryota; kingdom Metazoa; phylum Chordata; class Amphibia; order Anura; family Ranidae; genus Staurois; species Staurois parvus. Next base: position 69,555 of record NW_028319012.1, read on the forward strand.
TAACAACTCCATTTCCATTCATACTCCTAGCCAAATGACAGATCCCTATTGTATGTAAACAACGGGGTGGGGATGGTGGCTGATGTCATTCACTAAATATGATCATGGCAAAATGTATTCAGTGATGCCAGCCAACAGATCGCCCCTTTGTTTACATTCATCTGTCCGCCAAGAATTCCCAGCTAACAGCTGATTGGCCACAGGGGATGATGTGTCTCTGGTTACTAAGATGCCAAAAGGCTTCCTTAAAAGGGATTGTCCACCTGAGACTATGTGCACACAGGAATATTTTCTTTAGCCCATGATTCACAGCAGTGCACACATCACCCCTAGCTTATGTAGCCCTCCTCATCAAATCACAATGAATGATGTCCAGAAACACATCTGCTCCTGCTGCTACTCCTCACCAAATGATAGATTCCCGGTAGCTGATTTCATTGCAAAATATAGCCACGGCAATTTTAGATCAGCGATGTCAGCTGCCATCCCAGCCCCTTTGTTTCCATTCAATTTCTGTCTGACTGCCGAATGACTGGGAGAGGGTGCTTCACTGGTTTCCAGAAAGCCAACAACTTCAAAGGTGTTATGCACTTGAGGCCGTGTGCACCTAAAATATGAAAAATGTTGGCATAATGAAACAGAAAATTGTACCAGTACTAAAGGGCCCATTTACACCGCATCCGTCGAGCTGTGTTGATCTGTACAGACCAGGGGCGGACTGACCATTTGGAAACTCGGGCACTGCCCCAGGGCCCAGGGTCAGTAGGGGGCCCCATAAGATGCCCCTGGTACCTTTTTCATAGGCTTTTTTGAGTTTGGGCAAGGACACAGGGGCCCCATGATTCCCTATTGCCCAGGGGCCCCATCAGTTGCCAGTCCGCCCCTGGTACAGACGCAGGCTCCAAACAAGGGAACATAGAAAACAATCATTTACTATGTGTCCTGTTCACCTCATAATGCTACGTTGAGATGAATTTTGTAAAAAAAAAAAAAAAAACAGCATCAGTGGCGTCACTAGGCGCCGCACCGGGTGATACCATCACAGGGGGTGACACCAAAATGAAAAGAAGAGCTGTCAGTGGCTGTCATCCATCCGAGCGGAGTGTCCCCTGTCCTCTCCCCGGGTACCAGGGCTTCTCATCCCTCCTGCAGCCCCGGGAACAGCCATGCCATGTCATGCGGGGGTGAGATGTTGGGTCGCGGCGGGGGGGTGCCCGATCCCAGGGATCACAGCGACTGCTGCAGGCCAATTCATACCCAGCCTTTCCCCCCATACACAGGAGCGGAGACGCCTTCTGCTTGGACGGCTCTTACTCTACATGTCAGTCCATGAATGGTAATGACCTCACCCCTGTGCGTCACACATCACTGGCCAGTCCCTGCAAAGGACATCCTTCCATCTCCCAACACAGAGCCCGGGACTGGGGTGACACCACGTTACCGCACCGGGTGACACCAACCCTAGGGACGCCTCTGACCAGCATGTCTGCATTTTAACATGGTGCAATGAACCTCACTATAGTTTGCAATGCACTCTGGTGTGGAGAGTTGAATGATTTTGTCATTATGTGAAACTATTCTCCCTTTCTACATTATTGCCCCTGTGGCAGTATGAAAAGCTTTTTGGTTTTAATACTTACCTTTTCCTGAGTCTTCAGGCCTGTTTCGGGGTCCTTTTCCATTTTGTCCCCTCTCTGGGCTTGGTCGTCATTGACAATCTCAGCCCCAGTACACTGGGAATGAAGGGTGCTACAGAGACTTGGAAGCTCTGCACTCACAGTAAGTAAAATAAAATGGGCGGAGTCTGCTGTGACGTCACCACGTTCTGGCAGGCGGAATCAAATCACCTGCGGTGTCAATCTGTACACTGACTTTATGCACCTTATCTATTGGTTTGATGTGAGGAATTTGTCCAGGTGAGCCCTCAGCTGTCCATCCATCTCCCTCGATACTGTTAGCACGGGTGTCAGTGTGGAATCTGGACACCATCTGATCATTTTATCTCTTGATTGGGGATCAAATTGGTTCAGTAAGAGGCTGATTTGTTTGGTGTGGCGAGCACTCGTGGACACCATAGCACTTTGTTGGAGATTATATTCATCACTCAGCGCTTTCACATTGGATTTGGGACTTAGAGTATTTATATCATGGACATTTATTTACAGGACCTTATATATATTTTTTGCACATTTGCAGTTTACTTTTGGTCTATTTTGTCAAGTTATTGTGTCAGGTTTAATTTGTGTACAGCGCACTCATTTATTTTTGATTATTCTGGTATTCAGGAAGAGAGTAGCAGCAGTTCACTATATTCATTGATTCATTGTATTTTATTCATACATTTATACTTTCACTTTTATTCACATCATATGTTGGGTGTAGTGTAGGTTTTCATTTTCACACTCACAGTAAGTGCTCAGTCTTCAGAATTGAATGCTGCTAGGTGTCATGTGATGCAGAAGACTGAGGACATCTTGTGGTGAAGAAAAGGTACTGCAGGGGACAGCTCTGGATTAACCACTTCAATACCGGGCATTTTTACCCCCTTCCTACCCAGGCCTTTTTTCAGGTTTCAGCGCTGTCACACTTTGAATGACAATTACGCAGTCATACAACATTGTACCCAAACTAAAATTTTATCATTTTCTCTTGCACAGCAGCAAGCTCCTGTCTAGCTACTCATTACTTGCCTGGATTCCGACTAGGCTTTGGCTAAGACTCCTCCTGGCTCCTGATCCCGGCTCTGGCGACGATTCTTCCTGGCTCCTGATCCCGGCTCTGGCGACGATTCTTCCTGACTCCTGATCCCGGCTCTGGCGACGATTCTTCCTGGCTCCTGATCCCGGCTCTGGCGACGATTCTTCCTGACTCCTGATCCCGGCTCTGGCGACGATTCTTCCTGACTCCTGATCCCGGCTCTGGCGACGATTCTTCCTGGCTCTTGATCCCGGCTCTGGCGACGATTCTTCCCGACTCCTGATCCCGGCTCTGGCGACAATTCTTCCTGGCTCTTGACTCCGGCTTTGGCTACGATTTCCGCTGTTGGACTTGCATAGACTCTTGTCTTATTTTTATATTAATAAACCTACCTTTATTTGCCCCTCCTTGTGTGTCTGGCTCCTCGCTCCCTGACACTGTCATACACATGTGGGGATATTGACATTCTGAAGTCCATTGTCCAGCGCAGGAGCTCGGGCATTCGGTTGCTTTTTTCTTCCTACCAGGCCTGAGTAATTGTTCTAGAATAAATAAGAGGCCACCTTCTGCTGATAAGCCAACAGGCCCAGTATGGGACAATGGAGCAAGGCATACTGGGCTTCCCGGCATATGGGGAGATGAAACAAGGTGTAGAGTAGGCCAAATACACAAGACCAAAAATTAATCAGTTTCAGGCATGACCACCACATATGTAACACATCTGCATGATGACCACAACCCCAAAAGCAGCGATCACCAGGGGCGGACTGACCATTCGGGAACTCGGGCACTGCCCGAGGGCCCGGAGTCAGTAGGGGGTCCCATGAGAAGCCCCTGGTACCTTTCATAGGCTTTTTTTGTGTGTGCTTTGAGTGTGGGCAAGGAAACAGGGGCCCCATGATCCCTTATTGCCCGGGGGGCCCCATGAGTTGTCAGTCCGGCCCTGGCGATCACTATAGATTTCGCCTGAGCTATACGAGCCTGAACCCAACACCATCGAAAAAATACTTTGCATGCCGCTTCCAGCATGTTTGTGTTGAATGAACATTTGGCTATGAATGACCAGGCCTCATTCCACTCCTCCAATTCCACGACCGCCCCCAATTCGCATTCTCCATTGAGGGACATATGATAGAGATCCTATCCTTATGCATCCTTAAATAAGCGTCAAGCGCTTATTTAAGGATGCATAAAGTAGAGAAACAAGGCCCGTGGCGCTGTTGGCAAAGCTGTTCGAAGCCTGATTTTTGATACGGGAAGGCGGAGGTGCCGCGCAGAGAGGTCAGCCAATGCTGCAGTTGAAGATAACGAAAAAACTCTGCCTGGGGAGCATCCCGTGATTCCCAAAGAGAATTCCAGGTGGGGAAAGACCGGGAAGTCAAGAAGTGACTTGCCTGCAAAAACCAATTGGCCACCCACCAAGAACATAAACACAATTTGATGTTAATCTTCCCAAAAGGAAAATCTATAGCAAGCAAAACCAAGTACCGGTCCTCAAGTTGTCAGGAGATCAACTTTCACTGAGAAATGTAGGTGAAAGCGAATACTAAACCCGTTACGTAGGTAGACGACGTTCGAGAAACGGGTACCCAGTCTATGCCAGGACCTCTGGCACCAAATGATGTTACAGTTGGATCTGAAGAGAGACAGTGCTGCCCAGTTGACTGAATCAATATGTGCCAAACAAACATTACTCATGCTTGAAACACAAGCCTTCCTGCCAAGATATTTCCTGGATTGTATTGTTTCCTGGGAACCGATCGTGAAAACACCGGCATTGTTTTGGGCAGTTGTGTTGGGACTGGTGAAATGTTACACCAATTCATTTGAAGTGCTTTGTAGATAGGAATCATTTGACCTGTGGGGATTTATTTTTTCCTATGCAAGTTCACAGGAATGTTTGCGCTCAATTAATAATTTAATGCAACAGACGCTGTGTTATTTAACCACATGCCCTCCAGAGGATTCCCCCCCCCCCTTCCTGACCAGGCCATTTTTTGCAATATGGAGCTCCATTATTTTAACTGACAATTGTACAGTCATGCTATGTTGCACCCAAATTAAATGTATGCCATTTGTTCTCCCACAAATGGAGCTTTCTTTTGGTGGTATTTGATCGCCTCTGAGGTTTTTATTTTTTGTACTATAAACAAAAAAAGCTGACAATTTTGAGGAAAAAAAAAAAAACAATATTTCTGACTTTTTGCTATTAAACATGTCCAGTAAAAAATGTAAAAAAAAAAATAAAATTGTGTCATAAATTTAGGCCAAAATGTATTCTGCGACATGTCTTTGCTAAAAAATTTAGAAAATGTACAAATGAATTGGTTTACATGAAAGTTATGGCATCTACAAATGGTGGTGTATATATACTGGAATATATATATTTTTTTTTTATACTAGTAATGGCGGCGATCAGCGACTTATAGCAGGACTGTGGCGGGCATTCTGACACTGGGGGGGGAACTGACAGTCACTGACATCCGCAGTAACACTAATATAGTGATCACTGCTAATAAAACGCACTGACACTGTACTAACGGCACTGGGCAGGAAGGGGTTAACATCTGGGGCGATCAAAGGGTTAACTGTGTGCATTTCACTATAAGCACACTGCTATGCAGAGCCATACAAAGCAGTGTGCAGGAGCTGACAGGGAAGAGATCTGTATTGTTTACATACAGACCTTCCCCCCGTCAGTGATCGCTGGGTGTCGGTGGGGAATCACCGGCCGGGACTCCATGATTGACAGCTGAAGCCACACAGGTAGGGCACACGCACGGCACCTGCTGAGAAATGCAAAATCACACACACACACACACGGTCCCTGACTGCCTAAGTTGATAGGCCTAGTAATGCCAATTGTGATTTAGTAATGTCAATTGTGTACAACCAGGGCTACCATACATGGATGGAAATTCCAGTCCCTGCTGAACCATGTATGGTTTGTTGTAGTGTAAACATTGGACTATCTCCTGGAGATTGTAAGCTCCCAGGATCAGGGCCCTCCTATCCCTCTTGTATTGAACTGTATTGTTGCTGTATTGTCTCCCGTTATATTGTAAAGCGCTGAGCAAACTGTTGGCGCCATATAAATCCTGAATAATAATAATAATATATGGCTGCCATAGAACCAATCACCACAACTCAGTCAGTCTAAGGACACCAGGGTCAATTCACTAAAGGTTACTAAATGCAATAGCACTGTCACATGACTCATTTGCATAAATTATTGCATGCAGTAACAAAATGCCCAATTCACAAAAAAAAAAAAACACACACCACGATTCTGCGGTATTTAAAACAAATTTAAAAATGTGTTGGTAAATACCAGAGAAAAAAAAAACAAAACACAACAACATGCAGTAAGCTGTTAAGTCCACTTCACAAACACAACAGAAAGTAGAAAAAAAAAACAAAAAAAAAAACAAAAAAAAAAAAAACACATTTATCATCGGGGTTTTGCTGGCGGTATCACATGTGGTATTTTTCAGATGCAGCAAGGGGGTGTCCCCAAACCCTTAGGAGTCTGGTATGGATATTAAGGGGAACCCCACACCAAAATTTTAAGAAAAATGGCATGGGGTCCCCCCGCACCTCTCTTTTTTATTTTGGTGTGGGGTTGCTCCAAAATCCATACCAGACCCATTTTTTTTTTCAATTTTGGTGTGGGTTTTTCCTTCATACCCATACCAGGCCCAACAAATTCATCATTTGTAATTGCTTTCATGTTTTCTTTACATTCAGCTATCAGTGGGATACCCGCTGACAGCTGATAAGTCATCTGTTAAGGATGCTGCGGCTGGCTTCCTTAACAAGTGGCAAAATATATACTGTATATGTGGTGAGCAGCAGTGAGGTTTAAAAAAAAAAAAATAATAAATTATATATTATATATATATATTTTTTTTTTTTTTATATTACACACACGGTCACCACACTAAAAAGTAGTAAAGTAGTATGCAAAAAAGGAAAAGAGAACAGGGACATCTAGGGTAACCTATCGGTGTATATATAAAATCTATCAAAGATACAGATTGATAAATATAAAATAAATCACAATTTTTATCAAGCAAGATATAAAAACAGATATTACAAAGATCATAATTAGAGATGAGCGAATCGAACCAGGCGAACCGGAATTCGATACGAATTTCAGGAAAAATTAGATTCGCGTCGAATCCGAATATTTGCCTACTTCGGGTGCGCGAATCGGATTTTTCCCGATCAGCCGGCAAAAGTGTCCCTGCAGAGAGCTCCGCTATTTCTGACAGTTCTCTGACAGAAGGAACACATGTACAGCGGTTGAAACATTGTATCTATTTGTTTCCATTTAGGATACAGATGTTTCAACCGCTGTACATGTGAAGGAGCTGTCAGAGAACTGTCAGAAATAGAGGAACTCTGCAGATACACTTTTTGCCGGTTTGGAATTCTTATTTTCATCCTACTTCTTCTTCTTCTTCTTCTTCATCCTCAGAAGAAGAAGAAGAGGATGAGGATGAGGATGAGGATGAAGAAGAAGAAGTAGGATGAAAATAAGATTAATTCCAAGCCGGCAAAAAGTGTATCTGCAGAGCTCCTCTAAGTGTATCTGCAGAATAGAGGAGCTCTGCAGATACACTTTTTGCCGGCTTGGAATTATTCTTATTTTCATCCTACTTCTTCTTCTTCTTCTTCCTCTTCATCCTCATTCTTCTTCATCCTCATCCTCAGAAGAAGAAGAGGATGAGGATGAGGATGAAGAAGAAGAAGAAGAAGAAGTAGGATGAAAATAAGAATAATTCCAAGCCGGCAAAAAGTGTATCTGCAGAGCTCCGCTAAGTGTATCTGCAGAGCTCCGCTATTTCTGACAGTTCTGTGACATTCACTCCATACAGCGGTTGAAACATTGTATCTATTTGTTTCCATAAATGGATCCATTTATGGAAACAAATAGATACAATGTTTCAACCGCTGTATGGAGTGAATGTCACAGAACTGTCAGAAATAGCCTAAGAAATAGCGGAGCTCTGCAGATACACTTTTTGCCGGCTTGGAATTCTCCTTCTCATCCTTCTCCTTCTCCTCATCCTTCTCCTCATCCTTCTCCTCATCCTTCTCCTCATCCTTCTCCTCATCCTTCTCCTCATCCTTCTCCTTCTTCTCATCCTTCTTCTCATCCTTCTTCTCCTTCTCATCCTTCTCCTTCTTCTTCTCATCCTTCTCCTTCTCCTTCTTCTCATCCTTCTTCTCATCCTTCTTCTCATCCTTCTTCTCATCCTTCTTCTCATCCTTCTTCTCATCCTTCTCCTTCTCCTTCTTCTCATCCTTCTCCTTCTTCTCATCCTTCTTCTCATCCTCCTTCTCCTTCTTCTCATCCTCCTTCTCCTTCTTCTCATCCTCCTTCTCCTTCTTCTCATCCTCCTTCTCCTTCTTCTCATCCTCCTTCTCCTTCTTCTCATCCTCCTTCTCCTTCTCATCCTCCTTCTCCTTCTTCTCATCCTCCTTCTCCTTCTTCTCATCCTCCTTCTCCTTCTTCTCATCCTCCTTCTCCTTCTTCTCATCCTCCTTCTCCTTCTTCTCATCCTCCTTCTCCTTCTTCTCATCCTTCTTCTCCTTCTTCTCATCCTTCTTCTCATCCTTCTCCTCATCCTTCTCCTCATCCTTCTCCTCATCCTTCTCCTCATCCTTCTCCTCATCCTTCTCCTCATCCTTCTCCTCATCCTTCTCCTCATCCTTCTCCTCATCCTTCTCCTCATCCTTCTCCTCATCCTTCTCCTCATCCTTCTCCTCATCCTTCTCCTCATCCTTCTCCTTCTTCTCATCCTTCTCCTTCTCCTTCTTCTCATCCTTCTCCTTCTTCTCATCCTTCTTCTCATCCTTCTCCTTCTCATCCTTCTCCTTCTTCTCATCCTTCTCCTTCTTCTTCTCATCCTTCTTCTCCTCCTTCTTCTCATCCTTCTCCTTCTTCTTCTCATCCTTCTCATCCTTCTCCTTCTCCTTCTTCTCATCCTTCTCCTTCTTCTCATCCTTCTCCTTCTTCTCATCCTTCTCCTTCTTCTCATCCTTCTCCTTCTTCTCATCCTTCTCCTTCTTCTCATCCTTCTCCTTCTTCTCATCCTTCTCCTTCTTCTCATCCTTCTCCTTCTTCTCATCCTTCTCCTCCTTCTCCTTCTTCTCATCCTCCTTCTCCTTCTTCTCATCCTTCTTCTCCTTCTTCTCATCCTTCTTCTCCTTCTTCTCATCCTTCTTCTCCTTCTTCTCATCCTTCTTCTCCTTCTTCTCATCCTTCTTCTCCTTCTTCTCATCCTTCTTCTCCTTCTCATCCTTCTCATCCTTCTCCTTCTTCTTCTCATCCTTTTCCTTCTTCTCATCCTTCTCCTTCTCCTTCTTCTCATCCTTCTTCTCCTTCCTCATCTCCAAGGGCATTTAAATTAAAGGTACAGTGTTCTGCACTAATTTAAAGGCTCTCTGAAGCCTAGAAACCCTTTTTATAAGTTAACTTCGTAGCGAATAAATTCGCATCGAATCGAATTTCTTCCTGAAATTCGGCAAATCAGCCGAATCGAATTTTTGAATAATTCGCTCATCTCTAATCATAATGTATGAATTACACTTGCTGAGGGCGAAAAATTATGCATTTCGCAGCAACAACTTCTTCAGACTTTTACGCTCAAGTGTGCCAAATAGCTCTATGAATAGAAAATACATATGTCAAATCAATTTACATGCATGTGTACAAATCAGGAATTCATTTTATTCCCTTTAGACTCCATGCACACGGGGCATTTTGATAACGCTGGTAATGTTTGCGTTGTAAAGTCACGTTATAAAAAGTGAGTTTTTCAATTAGCATTTAGCGGAGTTTTTTCGCGTTTGCGTTTTTTAGGGCTTTTTTTTGTTCAAAAAATGTCTAAAAACGCTTGTTTGCTGTGTTTCACCACGTTTTTCAGTGTTAGAGTGTTTTTACAGTTACAAAACGCCTCTAGAAACCCACTAGTCCTGTTTTTTTTCCAGCCAAAAAATGTTGATTCCAGTCTATGTGTGTATGCAGTGGTGTATTTAGGTTTCATGCTGCCCTAGGCAACACAAAATTCTGCTCCCCTGCCCCAGGGAGAGACCCTGACCAACACCCCCCTCCCCCATGAAGAGAGCCTGACATTGACCAGCAACACCCCAGCCCCCCCACCCAAGAGAGCCTCCCACTACCACCTTCCCCCATACACTGACTAACCCCGCCCCCCTGTGAGAGAGAAGACATTCACCGTCACAGCTCAAGACATCCCTGGGAACGAGAGTCAGGCTCTGCATACACCATAAAGCAGCCTCTCTCAGATCCCACCTGGTCCCCATGCTGCATATGTCCCTTATTCCATCCCTTCTTTTGGGGGACGGCACTGCCCCCTTGAATAATGCTGCTGCCCCTCTGAAAACTGCCGCCCTAGGCAAATGTCTTGTGGTAAATACACCCTTGTGTGTATGGACATATAGGATAACATGCTGGGGGGTTTACTGGCTGTATAAAAAATGCCAAAAGCCAAAAACAGCCGCTGTAAAAACGTCCCGTGTGCATGAAGACTAATGGGCCATCTGTGAAGTATTTATGATTTGTACCCATGCATGTAAATGGAATATATATATATATATATATATATATATATATATATATTTATTCTATTCATAGAGATATTTGGCACACTTGAGCGTAAAAGTCTGAAGAAGCGGTTGTTACCGCGAAATGCGTAATTTTTTGCCCCCAACAACTGTTATTCATACATTATGATCTTTGTAATATAATCTGTTTTTATATCTTGTTTGAATAAAAATGGTGATGTATTCTATATTTATCAATCTGTATCTTTGATCGATTCTATTTATACACATCGATCGGTCACCCTAGATGTCCCTGTTGTCTTTGGCTTGCTTAACAACCAGCTACCATGCGGTAAATTACCGTATGAAAATATGCAGTAATTACCGCAATAACGATAATATACCGCAAAAATCTTAGTTTTTGCAAATGTGCAATTCAATTTACCGCATGCTTTATTTTACCACATTTTTTCAGTTGTTAACTTTTACCCCAGGTTCACACCTAAGCAGGGGCGGACTGACAACTTATGGGGCCCCCGGGCAATAGGGGATCATGGGGCCCCTGTGTCCTTGGCCAAACTCAAAAAAGCCTATGAAAAAGGTACCCGGGGCATCTCATGGGGCCCCCTACTGACCCCGGGCCCTCAGGCAGTGCCCGAGTTTCCAAATGGTCAGTCCGCCCCTGCACCTAAGTGTTTTCTGCAGCGTTTTGCAGAAACACAGTACAGTCCATTTCACATGATTTCCTATGGGACACGTTCATATCTCTGCGTTTTCACCTGGTGCATTTTTTTTTTAACCAAAAAGTTGGGTTTTTGGTTCTATATTATTATTATACAGTATTTATAAAGCGCCAATGGTTCGCTCAGCGCTGTACATTACAAAGGAAGACAGAACATGTGACAGAACAATACAATACAATGCAAAACATGAGGGGATCGAGGGCCCTGCTCTTTGGAGCTTACAATCTAGGAGGGAGGGGATGGTGGCACAGGAGGAGATAGCTGTGGGGGATGGAGATGTAGGAAGAGTGGAGGAGGTCGGCAGGTTAGCAGGGGGTGGGGTAGGCTTCCCTGAAGAGATGGGTTTTCAGGGTGCGCCTAAAGGAGAGGAGAGTAGGTGATAATCTGATGGGTTGGGGCAGGGAGTTCCAGAGGATGGGTGACACCCTGGAGAAGTCCTGGAGGCGGGCATGGGAGGAGGAGACCAGGGAACTAGAGAGAAGGAGGTCTTGTGAGGAGCGGAGTGTGTGTTGGATGGTACTTGGATATTAGGTCAGTGATGTAGTTCGGGGCAGTATGGTGGACCGCTTTGTACGTCAGCGTTAGGACTTTAAATTTGATCCGTTGCGCAATCGGAAGCCAGTGGAGGGATTGGCAGAGGGGGGTGGCGGAGATGGAGAGGTTGGATATAGACTTCAAATGGAAATGCTGCACAAAAGCATGTATTGCGTTTTTGCCGCGTTTTGCATTTTAAATCTGCCTAGCAACAAGAAAAAAAGAAATGAACAAATGAACTGCAAAACATATCAAAAACAAGGCAAAAACGCAACGCAATGCAGAAACGGCTCAAACACAACCTGCATTACGTGTGAACCTAGCCTTAGTGAATTGGCCCCATTGTCCTTCTCCCATGTACTTTGCTGTTGTTCTAAAATCTCTCGACACACCATGATCAAAAATCTCTATAGACATTACAGACTGAACCAATAAAAAGGTGTAGAAAACTTGAACTAGAAAAGAGAAGCTGAAAAAATAAAGAGTGTTTATACTGGGAAGCACTTCTCAGGAAACGGAGGCAGAATTAATCCCTGCTGTCATTTCAACAAATTGTTCACACCCTGCAACTGAAATCCACTTATTTACAGTACAGTCAGTTATCTGCTGAACAGAGTACTCGAAACTTAGCAATAAACAAAGTAATTTGTAACAAAGTAAAAAGAACAAGCGAGCCATTATTGAAAAACAACATTGTATATAAAAGTGTTCACACGCTCTGAATAACTTCGTTCTGTTCTTTTTGTTTTCAAACAGTTGGAAAATGTGAAAAATGACTCTGTTATGTATATGTTGTCAGGCAACCGAAGCCAAGAGAACCGGTTACTCCGCATATCCCCTTCTGGGATTGCCCTCCAGCTGCCCTACAAATCACAGAGGGCAGTCATACTGAAGCTGGCCATACAGGGTTCCAACATTCACCCAAAATTCGGAAAAATAGTCATTAACTGCTTCCTGCCCGGTCTGTTGTACAATGACAGTCAGTGGGGCCGCACTTGACCTCCCATTCTTGGCTCCCAGCGCGGTAGTTGGTGGTGAGCCGTGTCCAGGGGCGGACTGACCATTTGGAAACTCGGGCTGTGCCCGAGGTCAGTAGGGGGCCCCATGAGATGCCCCGGGTACCTTTTTCATAGGCTTTTTTGAGTTTGGGCAAGGACACAGGGGCCCCATGATCTTCTATTGCCCGGGGGCCCCATGAGTTGTCAGTCCACCCCTGGCTGTGTCCTTTGGACACCGCGCATTACCGATCAGGGTAAACAGCCAATGACATTGGCTCTTTACCATGTAATCAGCTGTGTCCAATCACATGTAAACAAATACAGGTTATTGACATTTCTTTTCCTCAACACTGTGACAGCACTGAGGAAAGGAAAGCTGATAACCAGCTTTCCTGTGACAGGGAACATTCACACTGATAATCAGGGCACTGATCATAAGTGCTCTGATTATCAGTGCAGCCCCATCAGTGCTGCAAATCACTGCCCATCAGTGCAGCCCCATCCGTGCAGCATATCAGTGCCCATCAGTACAGCCCCATCAGTGCAGCCCCATCAGTGCAGCCCCATCAGTGCTCATCAGTACAATCCCATCAGTGCTCATCAGTACAGCCCCATCAGTGCAGCATATCAGCGCCCATCAGTGCAGCATACCAGCGCCCATCAGTGCAGCATACCAGCGCCCATCAGTGCAGCATACCAGCGCCCATCAGTGCAGCATACCAGCGCCCATCAGTGCAGCATACCAGCGCCCATCAGTGCAGCATACCAGCGCCCATCAGTGCAGCATACCAGCGCCCATCAGTGCAGCATACCAGCGCCCATCAGTGCAGCATATCAGCGCCCATCAGTGCAGCATATCAGCGCCCATCAGTGCAGCATATCAGTGCAGCCCCATAAGTGAGGGATATCAATACCCATCAGTGCAGCATATCAGTGCCACCTTATCAGTGCCTATTCATCAGTGTCACCTCATCAGTAGCCATCAGTGCAGCCTCAACACTGCAGGCTCAACACTGCAGCCTCATCAGCACACATCAAGAAGAAGAAAAAAATTATTTGCAAAATTTTATAACAAACAAAGCAAAAGGTTTTATTTTAAAGATTTTCAGTCTTTTTTCATTTGTTTAGCAAACAATAAAAATCCCAGAGGTGAATCAATACCACTAAAAGAAAGCTCGGTCTCAAAAAAAATTATAAAAAATTCATATGGGTACAGTGTTGCATGACCGCGCAATTGTCAAAGTGTGACAGCGCTAAAAGCTGAAAATTGGCCTGGGGGGGAAGGGGGTGAATGAAGTGGTTAAATCGGTCATCGAGTCAACTAATATCATTCGAAATCTCCTAAAAATTTCATCCAGACCGGCTACTTAAATGGATTGCCAGATGCATAAAGCTGGCAATAGGGAAGTCAGATTTTGTAATTTAACCACTGGCTTGAAAAACCTGACCCAAATTCCCCTTACCCACACATTGGATGTGGATGGGGGGCATCCTCCCCGAAGTGTCTGTATTCTGATAGCAGGGATTTTGATCCATATGTGGCCAGCTTTAAACGGGTTTCTTTTTTGCTTATGAAATAAACACAAGAATAACACAGAGCAAAGTTTATTTAAATATTGTTCTTTCATCCATACTTCTGTCATACATAGTAGTGTAAAAAAATGAAAGTGTTACTAAAGCCTGGACCCTGCATTCACTATAGCCGCTCTCCCAGGACCCCGCATTCACTATATCCGCTCTCCCCGGACCCCGCATTCACTATATCCGCTCTCCCCGGACCCCGCATTCACTATATCCGCTCTCCCCGGACCCCGCATTCACTATATCCGCTCTCCCAGGACCCCGCATTCACTATATCCGCTCTCCCAGGACCCCGCATTCACTATATCCGCTCTCCCAGGACCCCGCATTCACTATATCCGCTCTCCCCGGACCCCGCATTCACTATATCGCTCTCCCCGGACCCCGCATTCACTATATCCGCTCTCCCAGGACCCCGCATTCACTGTATCCGCTCTCCCTGGACCCCGCATTCACTGTATCCGCTCTCCCTGGACCCCGCATTCACTGTATTTGGTCTCCCCGGACCCCGCATTCACTATATCCGGTCTCCCCGGACCCCGCATTCACTATATCCGGTCTCCCCGGACCCCGCATTCACTATATCAGGTCTCCCCGGACCCCGCATTCACTATATCAGGTCTCCCCGGACCCCGCATTCACTATATCAGGTCTCCCCGGACCCCGCATTCACTATATCAGGTCTCCCCGGACCCCGCATTCACTATATCAGGTCTCCCCGGACCCCGCATTCACTATATCAGGTCTCCCCGGACCCCGCATTCACTATATCCGGTCTCCCCGGACCCCGCATTCACTATATCCGGTCTCCCCGGACCCCGCATTCACTATATCAGGTCTCCCCGGACCCCGCATTCACTATATCAGGTCTCCCCGGACCCCGCATTCACTATATCAGGTCTCCCCGGACCCCGCATTCACTATATCAGGTCTCCCCGGACCCCGCATTCACTATATCAGGTCTCCCCGGACCCTGCATTCACTATATCCGGTCTCCCCGGACCCTGCATTCACTATATCCGGTCTCCCCGGACCCTGCATTCACTATATCCGCTCTCCCAGGACCCCGCATTCACTATATCCGCTCTCCCAGGACCCTGCATTCACTGTATTTGGTCTCCCCAGACCCTGCATTCACTATATCCGCTGTCCCCGGACCCTGCATTCACTATATCCGGTCTCCCCGGACCCTGCATTCACTATATGCGGTCTCCCCGGACCCTGCATTCACTATATGCGGTCTCCCCGGACCCTGCATTCACTATATGCGGTCTCCCCAGACCCTGCATTCACTATATGCGGTCTCCCCGGACCCTGCATTCACTATATCCGGTCTCCCCGGACCCTGCATTCACTATATCCGCTCTCCCCGGACCCTGCATTCACTATATCCGCTCTCCCCAGACCCTGCATTCACTATATCCGGTCTCCCACAGTACACAAGATAGAAATGCAATTATTTTAGTAAATATAAAACTGCTAAATACCTTTTCTCATCAGCAGTATATAGCAGTCTTGTGACTTCTATCAGTATCCAGCAGAGCACTGGTTACAGCTTGTAGGAGGAGTTTTCTTTCTGCTCTAGAAGGATGTGAAACCCCTGACCTCTGGACAGCGCTGATTGGCCCTGTGCTGATCACATGCACTCTCTCAAGAATAAAAAAAGATCTCTAGCAATACTGAGCATGTGCATGTGACCACAGGTTCAGTCTGTATCAGGTGGCCATTTGAACAAGAGGAGGGGCAGAAAAGACAGGATCAAACAGCTTTTTTACACAATGCAGAGGATTAACCCCTTAGGTTCCACAGTGAGTATAACAAGCATGCTTCACTGCATATACAGACTGATTGTACTGTTGTGGGTTTAGTAACACTTTAATGTTCATGACTGTGAAAAGTTCTAAGGACTCATATCCGCCACAATCCTGTGTTCAGTGGGAATGCACATTGCAGTGCATTTGGGGCACATTATAGTATATTTTTGCATTGTTTATGATCTTTTTTCACTGCGTTATATTTATGCATTGCAGGCAGTGTGTGTCAGATCGAGGACACACAACCAAATTGCTGTCAAATTGGCACCAGGGGCTGTATCCATGCAGCTACTGCATCCCTATAGACATGCATGCATCTGAACACAGGTGCTCAGATAGATATGAGCCATTAAACTCATGGTAATGACAGAGGAAGAGATAATCCTTTGATTGAGCTGCCTGCCTACCGACATTCAGGATATATGCATATAGACCAAGGAAGGCTGTTATTTTGCAAGACATGTACAGGTGAAACTCAAAAAATTAGAATATCGTGCAAAAGTTCATTTATTTCAGTAATGCAACTTAAAAGGTGAAACGAATACAGTTGCAAGAAAAAGTATGTGAACCCCTTGGGATTACATGGAGTTTTGCATGAATTGGGCATAAAATGTGCTCTGACTGTCATCTAAGTCACAACAATAGAAGAACACAGTCTGCTGAACATAATACTACACAAACATTAGATGTTGCCATGGTTTAAGTGCACATAACATGTAAACATTCACAGTGCAGGGAGGAAAAAGTAGCTTAATGACTTCTCCCAGAGCTAATTGGAGCCAGGAGTGAGCCAACCTTGACTCCAATCAGTGTGATGATATTGGATGTGTTGCTGACAGCTGTCCTGCCCTTAAAAAACATACACCTGTTTTGGGTTTACTGGTTTCAAGAAGCACTGTCTGATGTGAACCATGTCTCGCAGAAAAGAGCTCTCAGAAGACCTACGATCAAGAATTGTTGACTTGCATGAAGCTGGAAAGGGTTACAAAAGTATCTCCAAAAGCCTTGATGTTCATGTGTCCACGGTAAGACAGACGGTCTACAAATGGAGAAAGTTTAGCACTGTTGCTACTCTCCCTAGGTGTGGTCGTCCTGTAAAAATGACTGCAAGAGCACAGCGCAGAATGCTGCATGAGGTAAAGAAGAATCCCAGAGTGTCAGCTAAAGACCTACAGAAATCTCTGGCACATGCTAACATTTTTATTGACACATCTACAATAAGGAAAACATTAAACTTGAATGGAGTACATGGGAGGACACCACGGAGGAAGCCATTGCTGTCCAAAAAGAATATTGCAGCACGTTTGAAGTTTGCAAAAGAGCACCTGGATGTTCCACAGCACTACTGGCAAAATATACTGTGGACAGATGAAACCAAGATTGAGTTGTTTGGGAAGAACACACAACACTATGTGTGGAGAAAAAAAGGCACAGCACACCAACATCAAAACCTCATCCCCACTGTGAAACATGGCGGAGGGAGCATCATGGTTTGGGGCTGCTTTGCTGCTGCCTCAGGGCCTGGACGGATTGTTGTCATTGATGGGAAAATGAATTCCAGAGTTTATCAAGACATTTTGCAGGAAAACGTACGACCATCTGTCCGCCAACTGAAGCTCCGCAGAGGATGGGTGATGCAACAGGACAATGACCCAAAGCATACAAGTAATTCAACAAAACAATGGCTGCAACAGCACAGAATACGCCTTCTGGAGTGGCCCAGTCAGAGTCCTGACCTCAACCCGATTGAAATGCTGTGGCATGACCTTAAGAGAGCGATTCACACCAGACATCCCAAGAATATTGCTACACTGAAACAGTTTTGTGAAGAGGAGTGGTCCAAAATGACTCCAGATCGTTGTGCAGGTCTGATCTGCAACTACAGGAAACGTTTGGTTGAGGTTATTGCTGCCAAAAGGAGGGTCAACCAGTTATTAAGTCCAAAGGTTTAGATACTTTTTCCTCCCTGCACTGTGAATGTTTACATGTTATGTGCAATTAAACCATGGCAAAATCTAATGTTTGTGTAGTATTATGTTCAGCAGACTGTGTTCTTCTACTGTTGTGACTTAGATGACGTTCAGAGCACATTTTATGCCCAATTCATGCAAAACTCCCAAGGGGTTCACATACTTTTTCTTGCAACTGTATATGAGATAGACTCATTACATGCAAAGCAAGATAGTCCAAGCCGTGATTTGTCATCATTGTGATGATTATAGCTTGCAGCTCATGAAAACCCCAAATCCACAATCTCAGAAAATGAGAATATTGTGAAAAGGTGCAATATTCTCGGCTCAAAGTGTCCCACTCTAATCAGATAATTAAGCGATAACACCTGCAAAGGGTTCCTGAGCCTTCAAATGATCGTTCAGTAGGAATCACAATCATGGGAAAGACTGCTGACCTGACAGTTGTGCAGAAAACCATCGACACCCTCCATAAGGGGGGGGCAAGCCTCAAAAGGTAATTGCAAAAGAAGTTGGATGTTCCCAAAGTGCTGTATCAAAGCACATTAATAGAAAGTTATGTGGAAGGGAAAAGTGTAGAGGAAAAAGGTGCACAAGCAGCAGGGATGACCACAGCCTGGAGAGTATTGTCAGGAAAAGGCCATTCAAAAGTGCTGGGGACTTTCACAAGGAGTGGACTGAGGCTGGAGTCAGTGCATCAAGAGCCACCACACACAGGGATCCTGGATATGGGCTTCAAATTTCATATTCCTCTTGTCAGACCGCTCCTGAACAACAAACAACCTCAGAAGCGTCTTACCTGGGCTAAAGAAAAACAGACCCGGCTTGTTGCTCAGTGGTCCAAAGTCCTCTTTTCTGATGAGAGCAACTTTTGCATCTCATTTGGAAACCAAGGACCCCGAGTATGGAGGAAGAATGGAGGGGCCCAAGGGCCCCGAGAATGGAGGAAGAATGGAGAGGCCCAAGGACCCAGAGTATGGAGGAAGAATGGAGAGGCCCAAGGACCCCGAGTATGGAGGAAGAATGGAGAGGCCCAAGGACCCAGAGTATGGAGGAAGAATGGAGAGGCCCAAGGACCCAGAGTATGGAGGAGGAATGGAGAGGCCCAAGGACCCCGAGTATGGAGGAGGAATGGAGAGGCCCAAGGACCCCGAGTATGGAGGAGGAATGGAGAAGCACAAGGACCCAGAGTATGGAGGAAGAATGGAGAGGCACAAGGATCCTGAGTATGGAGGAAGAATGGAGAGGCCCAAGGACCCAGAGTATGGAGGAAGAATGGAGAGGCACACACTGCAAGATGCTTGAAGTCCAGTGTAAAGTTTCCACAGTCTGTGGTGATTTGGGGAGCCATGTCATCTGCTGGTGTTGGTCCTCTGTGCTTCATCAAGTCCAGGGTCAACGCAGCCGTCTACCAGGAGATTTTGGAGCACTTCATGCTTCCTTCCACAGACGAGCTTTATGGGGATGCTGACTTCATTTTACAGCAGGACTTGGCACCTCCCACACTGCCAAAAGCACCAAAACCTGGTTCAATGACCGTGGGATTACTGTGCTTGATTGGCCAGCAAACTCACCTGACCTGAACCCCATAGAGAATCTATGGCGCATTGCCAAGAGACAGATGAGAGACATGAGACCGAACAATGTAGAAGAGCTGAAGGCCGCTATTGAAGCATCCTGGTCTTCCATAACACCTCAGCAGTGCCACAGGCTGATAACTTCCATGCCACGCCGCATTGAGGCAGGAATTGCTGCAAAAGGGGCCCAAACCAAGTACTGAGTACATATGCATGCTTCTACTTTTCAGAGGTCTGATATTGTTCTATGTACAATCCTTGTTTTATTGATTGCATGGAATATTCTCATTTTCTGAGATTGTGGATTTGGGGTTTTCATGAGCTGTAAGCCATAATCATCACAATGATGACAAATCACGGCTTGAACTATCTTGCTTTGCATGTAATGAGTCTCATATATTAGTTTCACCTTTTAAGTTGCTGCACTGAAATAAATGAACTTTTGCACCATATTCTAATTTTTTGAGTTTCACCTGTAAATGTGATCTTTTGGTAATTATAAATCTACAGCAGGGACCGGATGAATTTTGATCCATGTATGGCCATTTCTGATCCATTATTGTTGAATGGGAATGTTGGAAAACCTTTGTTGGTCAAGTGGTGCATCCAATCGGCTGCAGCCACTGATCACTGTATTCTGAGAGCTGAGGAATCCCAGTGTCAGAATATAATGGCACATCAAGGAGGACATCTCCATCCACCTTGATTGCGTGGATGGGGCAATTCATTCGTTTTGTGGCTGGATGATCATCTATGGGCAGTCTAAGGGTGGATAATGCATGGACTGTGACAAGGAGATGTATGAATGAGGAACGAGGCAAGCAGACATCTGCTAGTCTTTAAAATTAATTGCTAGATTTTTTTTCTCTCCAATAGTTGATACTATGACATCATTGCAGGCTCATTTGCTGCATGCCTTTGAAATGTGGAAGGAAACCAGAGTACCCCGACGAAACCCACGCAGGCACAGGGATAGCATGCAAACTCCAGGCAGGTGGTGCCATGGTTGGGATTCAACCCAATGACCCAAATACTGCCAGGCAAAGGTGCTAACCACTCAGCCACTCTGCTGCCCAGGATTTACTGTATATAGTGACAAATGTTTGCTCAGCGCTTTACAATATAATGGGAGACAATACAGCAAAAATACAGTTCAATACAAGAGGGATAGGAGGGCCTGATCCTGGGAGCTTACAATCTAAGAGGGAGGGGCTGGTTGTACAAAAAGGTAATAACTGTGGGGGATAGACTGGTAGGAAGAATAGAAGATTCTGTTATTAGCTGAAGGCAGGATAGACTTCCCTGAAGAGGTAGTTTTTCAGAGATCGCCTAAAAGTGGACAGAGTAGGCGATAGTCGGACAGATTGGGGTAGAGAGTTCCAGAGGATGGGGGAGGCTCTGGAGACGAGCATGGGAGGAGGAGACAAGGGAGCTAGAGAGCAGGAGGTCCTGGGAGGAGTGGAGAGGACAGTTTGTGTGATATTTGGAGACAAGTTTGGTGATGTAATTTGAGTTGGAGTTATAAATGGTTTTATAGGTTATTGTTAATGTTTTGAATTTTATCTGCTGGGCGAGTGGAAGCCAGTGGGGTTGGCAGAGAGGGGTGGAGGACACTGAGTGGAGACCAGTGGAGGGATTGGCAGAGAGGGATGGAGGACACTGAGCGGAGGCCAGTGGAGGGATTGGCAGAGAGGGATGGAGGACACCGAGTGGAAGCCAGTGGAGAGATGGAGGATACTGAGTGGAGACCAGTGGAGGGATTGGCAGAGAGGGATGGAGGACACTGAGCGGAGGCCAGTGGAGGGATTGGCAGAGAGGGGTGGAGGACACCGAGTGGAGGCATGTAGGATACTGAGTGGAGGCCAGTGGAGGGATTGGCAGAGAGGGATGGAGGCCAGTGGAGGGATTGGCAGAGAGGGATGGCAGATATGGAACGATTGTTAAGGTGCAGCATTCATGATAGACTGAAGAGGTCTTTTTACACCATGCTTTCACTGGAGGTTAACCTCCCTAAAGCAGGCCATAGATGGAGCGATATTCTTTCCTCCAACAAGTGTTAATGGGGGAATCCCTCCCGTGGAGCTATTGTGTTCTCCCAGGAGGAAAGGGAAGGGGGGGTAAAGGGAGCAAGTTGATCAATCAACTTGGGTACATTCAGGCTGCCCATACATTGTTTTAATCTCGGGCGGTCCTTGCTGAATCAGTCGAGATTCAAACCATCTATGGCCAGCTCAAGGCCTCATGCACACAGCGCGTTTTTGCAGCCACTTTCAGGGGCGTCAGACTTTTTTTTTTTTTTACTGCTTCCAAACAGCTCACTGTTATCCTATGTGTCCATACACATACAGACTTTTAGTCCTCATGCACACTTGACATTTTTACAGCAGCTGTTTTTGGCTTTTGATGTTTTTTTCTACAGCTAATAACCCCCCAGCATGTTATCCTATGTGTCCATACACACACACACACACACAGACTGGAATCAACTTTTTTTGGCAGGAATGTTTTTTGGCTAGAAAAAGACCCAGAACTAGTGGCTTTCTAGAGGAGCTTCTCAGCTGTAAAAACGCTCAAATGCTGAAAAAGTGTCAAAACATGGTAAAACAGCACAAACTTGCGTTTGACTTTTTTTGACCACCAAAAAAAAAAAAAAAAAAAAAAGCTAAACAAAAAAACACGGAAAAAGCCACTAAACGCTAATGCAAAAACGCTGAAAAACGCAAGTTTTTAACGTGACTTTACACAGCTAACATTACCAGCTTTATCAAAACGTCCCGTGTGCGTGAGGACTTTTAGATGCTTTTAGTAGTGTTTACCAGCAGGAAAGAAAAACCCCAGGGCCAGTGTGTCCAGGAGCAGCAGCAAAGGTTGATGCGCCTAAACGCTTGTAAAAGCATTGGGTACTTTTACAAGCGTCTGGCGTTTTTTCTGAAAAGAAAAAAAAAAAAAAAAATGTTGCCAGGAGGATAGCTTCTAGGAAAGTTGTTTTTTTTTTTTTTTTTGTAACGTCCTGTGTACATGAGGCTTAAGGCTCTTTCCGCACTAGCATTCCGTACAGGGGGGACTGACAACTCATGGGGCCCCCGGCAATAGGGAATCATGGGGTTCTTGCCCAAACTCAAAAAAGCCTATGAAAAAAAAGGTACCAGGGGCATCTCATGGGGCCCCCTACTGACCCCGGGCCCTCGGGCAGTGCCCGAGTTTCCAAATGGTCAGTCCGCCCCTGCCGCAGATCCGATCCACTCTGCGGGGATCGTCGGAGGGGGTGTCTCCAAGTGTTACCGCACTGGGTGACTCCAACCCTAGGGACGCCTCTGGGCTCACCATCAGGGGTGGACTGACAACTCATGGGGCCCCCGGGCAATAGGGGGATCATAGGGCCCCTATGTCTTCACCCACCCTCAAACCACACCCAAAAAAGCCTATGAATAAAAAAAAAAGGGGGCATCTCATGGGGCCCCCTACTGATTCTGGGCCCTCCGGCAGTTCCCAAGTGGTCAGTCCGCCCCTGCTCATCATATATATTACAATCTGACTATACAATGTCTGTACAACCAGCTTTGGTCTACCAACCCAATATGTAATATGGAGGTCCTACCTACACTGGAAGGCCAAGATCTAGTAACTTTGCAGGCGTCCAGTTCTCCGAATGACCAGAGCCAAGTACAAAGCCATTATATTCTGCAGCTACTTCTGTGATGCCTCTCTAGAAAGGGTTAAACACATCAACTAATCCAGACTCATTCATTTAATGACAACACTAAACCACATCTGATAAGAGCAGAGCAGATGAAGGGATTTACTGCATAATCTGCATTTTTATGGTCATTTTCCATTTACCTCCTTCCCTGCCATCATTTGCGGAGATTTAGGTTAAAGTAGAAAATAGAACAAAAATCCCTCTACTACAAAAATATATGTATGGAAGCTTACCAGTCCTTAGATGTGGTGGCTGCATTGGTTTTCTTTTGTTTTTTTTTTTTTTGTTTTTTTTTTAGAATTTACAGAAAAAAGGACAGGACTACAGAACACTCATCATCTCCTGTCCTCTATAACAAAGATGGGGGGGTTCCATAGTCTTCACAACATTGGAACTGATAATAATACAGGAGAGGCATAGAGCACAGAAATTTATCAGCGGCCAAGATTTCTGGCAGGATCCACAGGTATTTTTGCACTTATCGAACACAAAGCACTTTCAATGGTATATTTATTAGTATATTGAATATTTATTATTTTAACAAAAAGGGAGCCAATAGGAAAAGTCCCTTGTTAGGGTTTACATACTTTATTATTTATTTCAGGTACTTATATAGCGCCATCAATTTACGCAGCGCTTTACATATATATTGTACATTCACATCAGTCCCTAACCCTCAAGGGGCGTACAATCTACATACCCTTTAAACAGCCCGTGAGTGATTTTCCAGTCACTAGCAGCTCCCAGTTAAAGGTTGTTCCCATTGAAACTCCATTTCCCCAACATTATATTATGATTCTCCAACATTAGGAAGACCATGACATAAGTCATCCTCCTAGTATCTGCAGAGGTCATTATTTCCCAACTCGGTTATTATCAGATGGATGGCTCATCAATCAACGTACAAGTAGCCTTGGGGCCCATTCACACTACTGGGCCAGAGGAACAGCTAGAACCTTCAGGGCCCCAGTGCAAGAAACCATGAAGGGCACCCCTGACCCCTCCCCACACCAGGACCCTTTCCTCTGTTCCCAGGGCCCTTCCCACTGATCCAGTGGCTGTTTACTTCCTTTTCGGGGCCCTTTATTACGGTACTGCAGCAGGCACCCTTCCTGAATCCTGTTGCAGGGCTGTTTACAGGACCCTTTGACATGTTCTGCAGAGGGCCCCCTTCCTGCCATCTTGGGGCCACTCTGGGGTGGCAAAACACCAGGGCCCGGTCGCAAGCGCGACCTTTGTGACCCTGGTAGTTCCGCCACTGCTTTGGGCTGTACCGTGAAGCCTCGATCAATGAAGTTTTTATCTCACAAATAGCGCTTTCTTTTGCTGGTATTTAATCACAAATGTTTTTTTATTTTTTTCCCCAAACAAATGAAAAAAAAAAAAAAAAACAAGAGTTAAAAAAAAGAAAAAAAAAAAAAAAAACCCCTCTTTATTTCGGTTATAAAATTTTTCAAATAAGTGATTTTTCTTCTTCACTGATGTGCTCTGATGAGATGATTGGACACAGCTGATCACATGATAAAGAGTCAGTGTCATTGGCCATTTACACTGATTGGTGATATACTGGGGTTTATTTACTAAAGCTGGAGAGTCCAAAATCAGACTTTCTTCTGCATAGAAACCAATCAGCTTCCAGGTTTCATTGCCAAAGCTTCATTGAACAAGCTGAGGTTAGAAGCTGATTGGTTTCTATGCAGAAGGGAGTCTGATTTTGGACTCTCCAGCTTTAGTAAATAAACCCCACTGTGTCCAAGGGACACAGCCCACCACTGATCAGCGCACTGCATGCCCCCAGGGGCAAGAATGGGAGGGCATCAAGTGGTCCCGCTTGGCTGTCATTATACAATAGGTCGGGAGCAGGGGCGGACTGACAACTCATGGGGCCCCCGGGCAATAGGGGATCATGGGGTCCGTGTCCTTGCCCAAACTCAAAAAAGCCTATGAAAAGAAAAAAAAAAAAAAAAAAAAAAAAAAAGTACCAGGGGCATCTCATGGGGCCCCCTACTGACCCCGGGCCCTCGGGCAGTGCCCGAGTTTCCAAATGGTCAGTCCGCCCCTGATCGGGAGGAACCGGTTAAATGAAAAGGTGAACCAACTCCAACTATCCTGGCCAACATCTGGACTGCACTGCACATAGCAGCTGTAATGCCCCGTGCTGCTGATGTAGCAATCATACACCGTACCACTCAGACGTGCAGCGAGTATCCTTCATAAAGCTCACAATGGTGAGTACTTAAAAAGGTCAGCGCAGCCTTGTGACTGTGCCGATCAATGAGTAGCACATCTTATGTATCAAAAGAAAGAAGGGCTTCTCATTGGTCAGCACAGTTAAGTCACACTAGGCATGAGCACTTGCTATCATGAGCATTATGATTACACAGGTGTACGCCGGAATTTTCATTAAATTTCGGATGCATTAGTTCATTGAAGAATTTCATTTCGTCATATGTTATGTTGAACGGATTTGTTTTCGGAATTAGTTTAGAATTTTGGCATTCGTATATTCATTCAACCGGTGGATTTGAAAAATGTTGCAGTTTTTTGGAAGTTTTTCAAAAAGTTTATACACACACACACACACACACACACACTTATGAAAATTCTATTTAAGTGTCACAAAGATTAAATATTTTGTTTTTCAGTTTAACTCATGGATGGCATTGTGTGTCAGGGCTCTTTTGATCACTGAAAACAATCTCAGACACCTGTGATAATTAGATTGGCGGTGAGCCCAATTTAAGGAAAAACTACTAAAGGAGTGGGGAAGAAAAAGGATCTCTCTGCTGCCGAAAAGAGTGAAATAGTTTGATGCCTTGGACGAGGTATGAAAACATTAGATATTTCACGAAAACGTAAGCGTGATCATCGCACTATTAAGAGATTTGTGGCTGATTCAGAGCACAGACTGGTTGGTGCAGATAAAGGCACATTGAGGAAGATTTCTGCCAGATCCATGCATCGGATCAAGAGAGCAGCTGCTAAAATACCATTACATAGCAGCAAACAGATATTTGAAGCTGCTGGTGCCTCTGGAGTCCCACGGACATCAAGGTGTAGAGTCCTCCAGAGTCTTGCAACTGTGCATAAACCTTCTATTCGCCCACCACTAACCAATGCTCACAAGCAGAAATGGCTGCATTGGGCAGAAAAATACATGAAGACCGATTTTCAAACAGTCCTATTCACTGATGAGTGCCGTGCAACCCTGGTTGGTCCAGATGGATGGCGTAGTGAATGGTTGGTGGACGGCCACCCTGTTCCAACAAGGCTGCAACGTCAGCAAGGCGGTGGTGGAGTCATGTTTTGGGCCGGAATAATGGGAACAGAGCTGGTCGGCCCCTTTAGGGTCCCTGAAGGTGTAAAGATGACCTCTGCAAAGTATGCGGAGTTTATGACTGACCACTTTCTTCCCTGGTGCAGAAGGAAGAACTATGCTTTCCATAATAAAATCATCTTCATGCATGACAATGCGCCATGTCATGCTGCAAAGAATACCTCTACATCAATGGCTGCTATGGGGATAAAAGGAGAGAAAGTCATGGCGTGGCCTCTATCCTCCCCTGACCTCAATCCTATTGAGAACCTTTGGAGCATCCTCAAGCAAATTCAAGCAGAAACTGTCCAAAAACTCACAAGTTCAATGGATGCAAGACTTGTGAAGTTGCTATCAAATAAGGGGTCCTATGTTACAATGTAACGTGACCTGTTCAAATGTACATACATATTGTGGAAGCTTTTTTAAGACCCCTCATATTTTGGGTGGATTCATTGTGCATATATAGAAACTATTTCAAAAGGATATTTTCAGACGCAATGGAATTCGGCAGCCCTGAATGTTTCAAACCTAAGAATTGCATAATCCTGTGGAATAGATTTTACTGACTGACAATTACAAATTCAATTTAAATCACAAATTTAAAAAGGAAATGAACGAACAAATTTGAAAATTGAATTAATTCCTCCATGGGCCTGAACTACTATCATGTGATATCATCCGCTTGAAACAAATGCATAACTTTTTTTTGGATTTGCTGACGTTCATGCTGAGACTCATACATCTGAATCTCGGAAAATGGATTAGTTACGAAACGCACATGTCTAATATTATGATGGATATTCACTCCAGGGCATCATTGCTGCTATGTGGATCAGGGTCAGGAGGCGTGACTACGATATTTGAAGTTAGTTTACTTTCTCATTTTCTGCTTTCTCAGCATGTAGCGGGATGGATGTCTGCATTATTCAGTTGTTGTAAAACAGTAATAATTTAAAACACAATTGTACGATTCAGAATGCATTGAAAGTTGCAGCAATGAAAAGCAAACAAGAAAAATACACAAAGTCAGGCGAATTGGTCAATGACCAATGAGAAGTGTGTCTGAGGGGGCTTCTTTCAGCAAGGTGTAGAAGAAAGAAGTGCCTCCTATTGGTCAGTGTGATCCCACTGACCAATGAGCGCTTGCCTTCACAAGCATTATGATGAATACTCACTCCGGGGCTGTGTATTGTGGTGTATGAACTTCTGCACTAGCAGCATGGGGTATCATGGCCACTATGGGGTCCAGAGGAGTGACCAGAATATTTAGAGCTACTTTGCCTTTCATTTTTCATGAAAAGGTAAACTTAACCTTTAAAGTGGTTCTAAAGGCTGAAGGTTTTCTTCAATATGCATTTTATGAATTAGGATAAAAACCCTACTGCATGCAGCTCCCACCAGCCCCCTTATATTTACCTGAGCCCACTCTGGATCCACAAGAGCAAAGGTTCTCTATGATCTCTCTATCCTCATTGGCTTAAAGACAAGAGTGGGAGCCATTGGCTCCCACTGCTGTTAATCATAGCTGGTTAGGAGGGAGTGGGGGTGGAGCTATGCCATGCTCTGTATGTCTATGGAAACACAGAGCATAGCTCAAGAGTGAGCCCACATGAGTGCACCCTTTAGCAAGTGGCTTGTTATGGGGGCACTCAAGGGGAGGCGCCTTTAGAAGAGGAGAATCAGGTTTGCTCTGTGCAAAACCATTGCACAGAGGTGGTAATTATAGCAGGTTTGTTATTAAAATAATGTGATCTATTAGAAATACTTGAAATTAAAAATACGAATTCCATGGCAGGTAAAAGCCATCGTTTTTTTAGTGCTGCATTTTACCAGTTTATGTGGGGTCTCACCCAAAAGGAGAGGCTCCATTCTTCCTCCTCTTACCCCCCTCCTATCTCATATTTGGAATTTTGGGGAGCGAGGACTGGGGAGCGGGTACCTGATTTTGCCAGGTCCCTGCTCCCACTTTTGCTCCAACCGCCTAGGCGATTGGAGGGGAAGTTCGCCCCCCTGTCCTTCCTCCACAACATCTTGGGACAAGTGACAGGTCCCAGGAGACTGCAGGACCATTCACGGGGTGCAGCGTGGCACGCGCACTGGGCAGCCGGCTGTGAAGCCACAAGGAGTCACAATTGGCGGCCCACAGTTAAGATGGCAGCACCTGGACCTGAAGACTGGTAAACAGTCGGGTCAGGTGAGGACAGTCCTGAATCCTGGGAAAGGTAAGTGTGTGTTTTTTTTTTTCCTACAGTATTTGTAGCTGCTGACTTTAAAATTTCTATTTACAGGGTGAAGATCCTCTTTGAGTGAATGTTTGAAGTCAATGTTTGGGCTTTTTGCCCATAAAGTGAATGCTTGAGTCAACCAAGTATAGCATATAATTGCTACAGACACTAGAGGGAGATTTGGAAGAAGCCAACTCCAGAGCTGACTTTTCTCTGGGTGGAACCATAGCAGGAGTTTAAGATTTACAGATCAGTTCAACTGATTTCCCATTACTCCACCCTTAGATCCATGAAGCGTGTCTACTGATACCACAGAAGTATGGTGGATGGTTTGCAAAGGTAACCCACCAGAGACATTGAGAAAAAAAAAATATAAAGACATCCCACTACATTTCCTTCCAGGAACCCAATTCCCAGGTGTAGCTTCCATAAACCAAAATCCAAAGCTCTCCTCCTATTGATCAGGGTAACGTAGAGACAGCAGAATATTTTGGGCACAGTATACCCTTCCTCAGAAACTCAAAGAATGAAGATACTAAATCCACATACAGTTCCTTATATTCAACCTCCATAAATATAATACTTCCCCAGAATTTCTTCTTCTATATGGAACCACTCTTTAAATACCCATCTAGCTGTAGTATATTTAGAGGGCTAATGGTATGATAGATGTTCCACCAAAAAGGTGACTAGCCTGATCATGACATAAACAAGGCTTGGCTCAGGCAGACATAGACGGATCTAGACTCTTATGGAAATGAACTGACCAGGAAGCAGGTGGATGACCGAGAAAGTTTTGCATCCTGTTGTCCATGAAGGTGACACAGATCAGGGGGGGTTTGTGGTACCTACCTGGCTTTGGCGGTGGACACCTGGCGGCAAAGGAGAAGGTGAAATCCAGCTTGCTGCCTCCACAATGCGGAAAAGTGAGAATGACAGAAGGAGGGAGAGATCAGAAACTTTCACAGGAGCAGCTGCAGCAGGCTGGAGGGGAGAGGCAATGAGCACTTAAAGGGACAGCTCTTCCAATCCACCCAACAAAGCACAAAGACCTAAGCAGGCCAAGTGTCATGTTACAGGTGCAACAAGACGAATGTGAAGAATGCTGAAATGCATTTCAGGAACACCGACAACAATGGGGGAAAGTATGATCAGAATTTCAGGAGGAAATGTTTGAAACAAAAAAAAACAAACTTCTTGATGTCTCACGTGTCCTGAGAGGTCATTTACATGTGGATCAATTCACGTGTTGAGACTTGTTGTGTTAACGACGAACTTCCACCAATTCTTGGAAAGTCCAAAAAATAAAAAATGTTACTATATGGCACATACACTAATAGGCCACTTTATTAATTACACCTTGCTACTACCGGGTTGGACCCCCTTTTTCCTTCAGAACTACCTTCATTCTTCTTGGCATAGGTTCAACAAGGTGTTGGAAACATTCCTCAGAGATTTTGATCCATGTTGACATGCGTTACTGTTGCCTTTCGATCATCTCGAACCAGTCTGCCCATTCTCCTCTGACCTCAACAAGGCATTTTCCTCCACACAGCTGCCACTCACTGGATATTTTCTCTTTTTCGGGTCATTCTCTGTAAACCCTAAAGAGGGTCGTGCGTGAAAATCCCAGGAGGTTTTGAAATATTCAGACCAGCCCATCTGCCATCAACAACCATGCCACATGCAAAGTCACCTTTTTCCTAAATCTGGTGCTCAGTTTGCGCCAGTCTTCACCACGTCTAGATGCCTAAATGCAGTGAGTTGCTGCCATGTGATTGGCTGATTAGCAATTTGTGTTACCAAGCAATTGAACAGGTGTACCTAATAAAGTGTTTATATATATATAATAGTAAAAAGATATGCTGAATATAACATATATATATATATATATATATATATATATATATATATGGATTAGTAAATATCGCCCAAATAAAGCCTGGTACACACTATGAGAAAATCAGCTCATTCAGATGTGCAGCTATCATTGCCATCTCCTCTGAAAAGTGCTCTGCAGTAGAATGCTTTTGAAAGGGCATTTAAAGATACACTATATTGCCAAAAGTATTGGTCGGCCGGCCTTTACACGCACATGAACTTTATTGGCCCCCCAGTCTTAGTCCGTAGGGTTCATTATTGAGTTGGCCCCGCCCTTTGCAGCTATAACAGCTTCAACTCTTCTGGGAAGGCCGTCCACAAGGTTTAGGAGGGTGTCTATGGGAAGGTTGGACCAATCTTCCAAAAGCACATTTGTCAGGTCAGGCACTGATGTCGGGGGAGGAGGCCTGGCTCACAGTCTCCGCTCTAATTCATCCCAAAGGTGTTCTATGGGGTTGAGGTCAGGACTCTGTGCAGGCCAGTCAAGTTCCTCCACCCCAAACTGGCTCCTCCATGTCTTTATGGACCTTGTTTTGTGCACTGGTGTGCAGTCATGTTGGAACAGGAAGGGGCGGTCCCCAAACTCTTCCCACAAAGTTGGGAGCATGAAATTGTCAAAAAGGTCTTGGAATGCTGACGCCTTAAGAGTTCCCTTCACTAGAACTAGGGGGCCAAGCCCAACCCCTAAAAAACAACCTCACACCATAATCCCCCCTCAAACCAAACGTTACACTTGGCACAATGCAGTCATGCAAGTACCATTCTTCTGGCAACCGCCAAACCCAGACACTTCCAGACAGATAAGCGTGATTCGTCACTTCAGAGAACACATCTCCACTGCTCTAGAGTCTAGTGGCGGCGTGCTTTACACCACGGCATCCGACGCTTTGTATTGCACTTGATGTAAGGCTTGGATGCAGCTGCTCGGCCATGGAAACCCATTCCATGAAGCTCTCTACACACTGTTGTTGTGCTAATGTGAAGGCCACATCAAGTTTGGAGGTCTTTAGCTATTGATTCTGCAGACAGTTGGCGACTTCTGCGCACTGTGTGCTTCAGCATGTGCTGACCCCGATCTGTCATTTTACGTGCTGCTGAGTTGCTGTTGTTCCCAGTTGCTTCCACTTTGTTATAATCCCACTAACAGTTGAGCGTGGAATATTTAGTAGCCAGGAAATGTCACGGATGGACTTATTGCCCAGGTGACCACCTATCACGGGACCACGCTTGGAGTCACTGAGCTCCTGAGAGCGACCCATTCTTTCACAAATGTTTGTAGAAGCAGTCTGCATGCCTACTTGATTTTATACACCTGTGGCCATGGAGGTGATAGGAACACCTCAATCCAATGATTTGGAGGGCTGGTCCAATTCCTTTGGCAATGCAGTGTAAGACCTCCTAATGCAGGCCATAGATGGGTCAAAAAACGGCCATTTTTTTAACAAAAAAAAACAAAAAATCAGTCGTTCAATAGGCCGACGTTACCACCAACGGTAAAAACAATCGACCGATTTTTGTCCCGTCTACGGCCGGCATTTAATTACTTCTGTCCCTTGCAGAGAGCTCCGCTATTATATTTGACATGAAAAAGTATTGCGGTTGCAACAATGTATCTATTTGTATCCATTTCAGATACAGATGGTTTTATTCGGATACAAATAGATACATTGTTGCAACTGCAAGACTTTTCATATAAAATATAATAGCTGACTGGAATTCTTCTTCTTCTTTTTCTTCTTCTTCTTTTTCTTGGAGGTCACGGCTCATGCGCAGATTTTTTATTGGTAAAAAGATCGGCCGATTTGCCCATCATTGCCGCGAAACTTTACCAAAAAATGTGCCAAATTCCAGAAAAATGGCCGAACAATTAACCCATTAATGGTGCGAAAATCGGCCGATTTTGTTTTTCGGCCGCAAAATCAGCCGATTTTTGACCCATCTATGGCCTGCCTTGCCATCTGTTTTAAGCCTGAAAATGTCATCCCATTGCATTGCAACCATGTACAATGTACACAGTTGCAAGCCGGTTGCGACGCAGCCCCATTCACTTGCAGGGTTCAAGTTCAGTGGTGGTACCACCTGCCAAATTTGACATGCTGTTCAATTTTTGCCACGGTTGTGGCATGTGTACAGCCGTGAGCAGCTGCTTTCTTTCCGGTGGGTGGTCAGGGGGAGAGGAGACGTAAATCTGCCTGCTTTTACTGTCCCCCGACTTCCCACTACCTACTCATCATAGGCTACATTTGCACAAGTGGACATGGGCAGTCGCCAGCAAGAACCAGTAGATTCCTGCTGGTGGAGCTACATGCAGCATGCACATGGTACGTACGAACCGCAGCAGCTGTCATCAGCGGCTGTCAGATTTATAGTCTGTAAATCAACGGGCTGCACCACCACTGTTTGGATGCAATCTCTCGTCTGCACGGTTACATGTGTCATTTTTACAGAGATATCTTGGCCACACATAAACTGGCAACAGCTGATCAGACAGTTTGTATGTAGCCACCTCTGAAAGCAGCAACTATCCACCCCCAAAAGTAGATTGTACCACAAGCACTGTCCAGATATTCTGACTGCCAGCACTAGTGGGTGTCAGAACTCAATAGCCTGGGAAGGGGGTTTTGAACATTTGAGTCATTTGTTTAGATGGAGTAATCTGTTAGATTTCTTTTATCCTGCCCACAGGCTGAACAAAGGAAATCTGTTAGTGTATGGCCAGCTTGAGCTCACACAGGCAGCTAACGAGCAGCCAGTTGATCCACGTTTTTTACCACTCTGCGACCACCTTATGTACAAATGAACATGATGACCGCTCAGGACTGTGTGCTTGGCCATGCTTCTTATGATTTCTTCAGTCTATCATGAATGCTGCTGCCAGACTTATCCATCTTACTAACTGTTCCGTATCTGCCACCCCTCTCTGCCAATCCCTCCACTGTCCTCCACTCAGTGTCCTCCACCCCTCTCTGCCAATCCCTCCACTGGCCTCCACCCAGTGTCCTCCACCCCTCTCTTCCAATCTCTCCACTGGCCTCCATTCAGTGTACTCCACCCCTCTCTTCCAATCCCTCCACTGGCCTCCACTCAGTGTCCTCCACCCCTCTCTTCCAATCCCTCCACTGGCCTCCACTCAGTGTCCTCCACCCCTCTCTTCCAATCCCTCCACTGGCCTCCACTCAGTGTCCTCCACCCCTCTCTGCCAATCCCTCCACTGGTCTCCACTCAGTGTCCTCCACCCCTCTCTACCAATCCCTCCACTGGCCTCCATTCAGTGTCCTCCACCCCTCTCTACCAATCCCTCCACTGGCCTCCATTCAGTGTCCTCCACCCCTCTCTACCAATCCCTCCACTGGCCTCCATTCAGTGTCCTCCACCCCTCTCTACCAATCCCTCCACTGGCCTCCGTTCAGTGTCCTCCACCCCTCTCTACCAATCCCTCCACTGGCCTCCATTCAGTGTCCTCCACCCCTCTCTACCAATCCCTCCACTGACCTCCACTCAGTGTCCTCCACCCCTCTCTGCCAATCCCTCGACTGGCTTCCAATTGCCCAACGGATAAAATTCAAAACATTAATAATAATGTATAAAGCCATTTATAACTCTGCCCCAAATTACATCACCGATCCTGTCTCTAAATATCACCCAAACTGTACTCTCCACTCCTCGCACGACCTCCTGCTCTCTAGCTCCCTTGTCTCCTCCTCCCATGCTCATCTCCAGGGCTTCTCCAGAGCTTCCCCCATCCTCTGGAACTCTCTACCCTAATTTATCAGACTATTGCCTACTCTGCTCACTTTTAGGCGATCTCTGAAAACCTCTCTCTTCAGGGAAGCCTATCCCACCCTCCGCTAATAATGGAATCTTCTATGCTTCCAACCAGTCAATATCCCCCAGTTACTACTTTTTGTACCACTAGCCCCTCCCTCATAGATTGAAAGCTCCAAGGAGCAGGGCCCTCCTATCCCTCTTGTATTGAACTGTATTTTTGCTGTATTGTGTCAGGGCTCCCGGGTATGACCAGAGGTATGTGACTGACGCAGGTAAACGCAGACTTCAGATATGTTATAAACAATATAATTTATTAACACTAACAATACAAACATAAACGCAGTGCAATACTAAAACATAACACAGTGCAAATGAACCAAACCACCCACAGATAACCGTACATACAATGCAAGCGTCGTCAGGCAGGCCGGGTCAATAACAATCGGGCAGGTAGGTACAGGGGGAGCAAGCGGAGAATGGTCGGGGTCACAAGCCAGATTCAGCAGGTAGCGGGCAGCGTGGTACAGAGGGTCAGGCAGAGGGATGGTCAGGAACGAGCCGGGGTCAGAGCAGCAGAGGGACAGCGTAATCAGAACAGGCAGAGTTTGGCAACAAGGAAACGTACTAGCAGGAACACAGGAACAGGAACAAGAACAAGAATGCAGGATTACAAAATACAGGGCCCAGGAAAAACACACACACCAAGGCAAAGACTGCAGGTCTGGCCATCACTTAAATACACCTGCATAAGCAGTTTCAGGTGTTTGGCTGGCTGCAGGGTTGAGTCTCTGATTGCTGGGAGCACCCGCTGGCCAGCCCTGGTACTGCAGCCCACAAGGCAGGTGAGTCCCACCATTACTGGCCAGTCCATTCCTAACATATTGTCTCCCTCTTAGAGTGTAAGCTCCCAGGATCAGGCCCTCCTCACCCTCTTGTATTGAACTGTATTGTTGCTGTATTGTCTCCCGTTATATTGTAAAGCGCTGAGCAAACTGTTGGCGCTATATAAATCCTGTATAATAATAATAATAATGTGGTAAGTTTGACTCGGCATGTCACGTTTGACAGGCAGTGCTGCTTAAATATCTAAAAAATGCATCGCTAAAAGTAAAAGTAAATATAAGAATAATGAAGTGATATGTGATATATCAGAGCCAGGGGTGGACTGACCATTTGGAAACTCGAGCACTGCCCGGGGTCAGTAGGGGGCTTTTTTGAGTTTGGGCAAGGACACAGGGGCCCCATGATCCCCTATTGCCCGGGGGCCCCATGAGTTGTCAGTCCGCCCCTGATCAGAGCGCAAGAGTTGTGCGCTATAAGGTGAAAACAATGTGATGTCTTATTCAAGATGGTATATGATATGAGGTGACAATAGCGTATCATCTCATAAAGACAAATTATAATAACATAAATGCACAATGTAAACGCATATAAGTCCACAGTGAAACGTTGAGGCATTCACATGGTGTGTCAATACTCCAGAATCTGGGGGTACCGATCCCTCTTATAGGACTTGTATAAATAATAATAAAGTGCTCGTGACTTCCGTGGTATGGAAATAGAGGTGTGCCTGCACTCACCGGACGCACAATAATATTGCGCATGTAATAATCAAAAGGGCGCTAGTGGTCATCTGGGAACCGATGGGGATGAGGCACTCCGATGGCACTTGGTACACCCAGGGTTGGACTCCAGACATCTCAGTGGAACCATTTCAGCTTACAAGGACTGCTCCTTGGTATCACTTACACCCGGCATCAGGTTGGGTCAGCATCAAAAGAAATCCACCTTAAGTAGCTCAAAACAAGCCACCTGTCAATCCCAGCCAGCCAGCCAATGAGGAGAGAAGGGGAGGGGCCAAGCCACAGCTCTGTGTGTGTGAATAGACACAGGGAGCAACGGATGCCCCCATAGCAAGCTGCTTGCTATGGGGGCACCCGACAGGAGGGAGGGGTCAGCAGAACCTGCGGGAGACCCGAGAAGAGGAGTATCCAGGCTGCTCTGTGCAAATCCACTGCACACAGCAGGAAAGTATAACATGTTTGTAATTTTCCAAAAAAAAAAAAATGAACCTTTACCCCCGGTTCACATATATGCGGCAGTGCGGGCCACGTTTTGCGGGGACACAAGAGCCCATTCATTTGAATGGACTCCCATGCCCTGTGACACGCAGGGAAGAAGTCCCTGCACTTCTTCTGAAAATGCAGCCCGCACGGGAACCTCGGTTCCCAGTACAGTTGCGTTTTCCAGTGCGGGCGGCGTGCCATTAGAACTAATGGCACCTGCCCGCAGGTCCGCATTCCTCTGTGAGGGTGATTTTCCTGCAGATCCGCAGCGGCACCACTTCAATGGCCTTTCCTACCAACCATGTAAAACGTTACACCTAAACAAAGCCATGTGATGCCTGGAAAAGGACCCTTGAGCAGTGAGAATTAAAACAAGTTCTTCTCCAGCGATCACTCCTCGGGAGCACCGCTCTGGTTGACCATAAGCGCTGTATTCTGTATATTCCCGCAAAACAGAAAGATCTTTATTGCGTGCGTTCGTGCGTCAGCGGACAATTCTATTACCGTGTAATAATTTACTAGCCCATCTTGTTAGTCGCACTGATGGATGCATTTATCTCCTGGTTACGGGTAGTTCTGCTCCCAGACACTAATGAAAAGATAAAAGTATGGGCTGTAATGAGATTTAGATTTGCAGGTGTTGCTGTTAATTGTCACTCTAGGTTTCTTCCTGTTTAATTAATTTGACTGCGGGCACTTACAGGAGACATACATACGTGCACTATTACCCATCATTGCGTCGGAGGGAACGCGGCTACGGCACGGGTTACCTAAGTATTGCTATGTACATTGAGACGTAGGAGGGAGTCTTAAAGGAAACCCGTCATTATGGGTGGAAGGAACAAATGAGCTCCTGACTAGTGATCCAAAACCCCCAAATTCTGCAATGCCTGAACCATACTATTTCATATAAACTGCTGAAAAAACAATTCAAGGAAGACTTTTTACTCAGAGTATAGTATCAAGTCAGTGAAACTCCAGGGCTATTGATCTGGTCAGTTAAGTAGCACAGGGCTTTGTTAATCACTTTCAGCTGCTTTGGTGTTAATGAAATCAACAACAGGTTCACTAGACGGGCAACAATGAGACAAACCCCAAAGCAGGAATGGTTTTACAGGTGGAGGTCACTGACATTTTTTTCCCTACACATCTTTTCGGACTGTTTTTCACTAGTTTTGCATTTGGTTAGGGTCATTGTCACTACATGTAGCATGAGGCGATCCCTGGACACTACAGAGGTTGCCAGGCAGTCCAACTCCTCCAGCATGGCACATCAATACATGCCATCGCCAGGTTTGCTGTGTCTCCCAGCACAGTCTCAAGAGCATGGAGGAGATTCCAGGAGACAGGCAGTTCCTCTAGGAGAGCTGGACAGGGCCGTGGAAGGTCCTTAACCCATCAGCAGGACCAGTATCTGCTCCTTTGTGCAAGGAGGAACAGGATGAGCACTAACAGAGCCCTGCAAAATGACCTCCAGCAGGCCACTGGTGTGAATGTTTCTGACCAAACAATCAGAAACAGACTTCATGAGGGTGGCCTGAGGGCCCGACATCCTCTAGTGGGCCCTGTGCTCACTGCACAGCACCATAGAGCTCGATTGGCATTTGCCATTGAACCCCAAAATTGGCAGGTCCACCACTGGCGCCCTGTGCTTTTCACAGATGAGAGCAGGTTCACCCTGAGCTCTAGTGACAGATGTGAAAGGGTCTGGAGAAGCCATGGAGAATGTTCTGCTGCCTGTAACATGGTTCAGGATGACCGTTTTGGTGGTGGGTCAGTGCTGGTCTGGGGAGGCATATCCATGGAGGGACGCACAGACCTCTACAGGCTAGACAATGGCACCATGACTGTCATTAGGTATCGGGATGAAATCCTTGGACCCATTGTCAGACCCTACACTGGTGCAGTGGGTCCTGGGTTCCTCCTGGTGCAGGGGGTCCTGGGTTCCTCCTGGTGCAGTGGGTCCTGGGTTCTTCCTGGTGCGGTGGGTTCTGGGTTCCTCCTGGTGCAGTGGGTCCTGGGTTCCTCCTGGTGCACAACAATGCCCGGCCTCATGTGGTGAGAGTATGCAGGCAGTTCCTGGAGGATGAAGGAATTTATACCATTGAATGACCCCCACACTCAGCTGACCTAAATCCAATAGAACACCTCTGGGATATCATGTGTCGGTCCATCCGCCCCCCCCCCCCCAGGTTGCACCTCAGACTGTCCAGGAGCTCAGTGATGCCCTGGTCCAGATCTGGGAGGAAACACCCCAGGACACCATCCGTCGTGTCACCAGGAGCATGGCCCGACATTGTCAGGCATGCATACAAGCACATGGGGGCCATACAAACTACTGAGGACCATTTGAAATTTTTGCAAAATGGACTCGCCTGCTGCATCATTTTTTCACTTTGATTTTCAGGGTGTATTTGAATCCAGTCCTCTGTAGGTCGATCATTTTCATTTCCATCAAACGATGGGGCATCCTTACATTCCCAACACATTACCCGTCCATATCAGTATAGAGATCCAGCAGGAGATTTTTCCCCATTGAGTTCTGATGTGTTTTCAAAGTCTTCCTTTCATTTTTTTTGAGCAGTGCATGTTGCTGGTGTAAGAACATCCCAACCTTATTCCACACTTCCATGCACGGTGCCTCTTGAAAGACTGTTGATCCCCAAATACATTCCTGGGATGGTCTCGAAAGTGACTGCAGAGCTCAGTCCCAGACTGAGATTGAGCTCTGAATGGGGAAAGAACAAAAAGAGGGCACACAGGCCTAGTGCATTACCATAAAAAATGTTTAATAAAAAATAATAAAGTAGGTGTTGTACTCACAAACGACAATATAGTCAAGGCACATCATAAAGAACAGCTGGATCAACACCACGCTGAGTAACAGTCCGCAGTAGGGAGTTTAGACATCCAAAAGGCTGACGCGTTTCGAGGACTTGCCTCTTCCTCAGAGCTCTGATGTTCTTTTATGATGTGCCTTGACTATATTGTCGTTTGTGAGTACAACACCTACTTTATTATTTTTTATTAAACATTTTTTATGGTAATGCACTAGGCCTGTGCGCCCTCTTTTTGTTCTTTCCCCATTCAGTATATTTGGATTCCCCCGGTCCATTTGAGGGCAGCAAGGTGTGCATGTTCCAGGACATTCTTAATGTGGTTGTAGCATCGAGTCCATCCCCAAGCGCAGGAGCATTTGTGTTTGCTGGTTCTTTGAGATTGAGCTCTGCAGTCCCTTTTGCAGCAGTTGTTTTCGTATTCCGGGTCAAATTTTTTTTTGGTAAAAAGAGCGTAAATACTCCTCTAGAAACCCACTAGTCCTGGGTTTTTTTTCCAGCCAAAAAACGTCCCTGCCAAAAAACATTGATTCCAGTCTATGTGTGTATGGACACATAGGATAACATGCTGGGGATGGACACATAGGAGAACATGCCGGGGATGGACACATAGGAGAACATGCCGGGGATGGACACATAGGAGAACATGCCGGGGATGGACACATAGGATAACATGCCGGAGATGGACACATAGGATAACATGCCGGGGATGGACACATAGGAGAACATGCCGGGGATGGACACATAGGATAACATGCCGGAGATGGACACATAGGATAACATGCCGGGGATGGACACATAGGAGAACATGCCGGGGATGGACACATAGGAGAACATGCCGGGGATGGACACATAGGATAACATGCTGGGGATGGACACATAGTATAACATGCCAGGGATGGACACATAGTATAACATGCCGGGGATGGACACACATAGGAGAACATGCCGGGGATGGACACACATAGGAGAACATGCCGGGGATGGACACGTAGGATAACATGCCAGGGATGGACACATAGGATAACATGCCGGGGATGGACACATAGGATAACATGCCGGGGATGGACACATAGGATAACATGCCGGGGATGGACACGTAGGATAACATGCCGGGGATGGACACGTAGGAGAACATGCCGGGGATGGACACATAGGATAACACGCCGGGGATGGACACATAGGAGAACACGCCGGGGATGGACACACATAGGATAACACGCCGGGGATGGACACATAGGATAACACGCCGGGGATGGACACATAGGAGAACACGCCGGGGATGGACACATAGGAGAACACGCCGGGGATGGACACATAGGATAACACGCCGGGGATGGACACATAGGATAACACGCCGGGGATGGACACATAGGATAACACGCCGGGGATGGACACATAGTATAACACGCCGGGGATGGACACATAGGATAACGTGCCGGGGATGGACACATAGGAGAATGTGCCGGGGATGGACACATAGGATAACATGCCGGGGATGGACACATAGGGTAACAAGCCGGGGATGGACACATAGGATAACACGCCGGGGATGGACACATAGGAGAACATGCCGGGGATGGACACATAGGATAACATGCCGGGGATGGACACATAGGGTAACATGCTGGGGATGGACACATAGGAGAACATGCCGGGGATGGACACATAGGAGAACATGCTGGGGATGGACACATAGGATAACATGCCGGGGATGGACACATAGGATAACATGCCGGGGATGGACACATAGGAGAACATGCTGGGGATGGACACATAGGATAACATGCTGGGGATGGACACATAGGATAACATGCTGGGGATGGACACATAGGAGAACATGCCGGGGATGGACACATAGGATAACATGCCGGGGATGGACACATAGGATAACATGCCGGGGATGGACACATAGGATAACATGCCGGGGATGGACACATAGGAGAACATGCTGGGGGGTTTACTGGCTGTAGAAAAAACGTCAAAAGCCAAAAACAGCCGCTGTAAAAACGTCCCGTGTGCATGAGGACTAAGAATACTTTTTCACATTTTAGAATGGGCTGCTTCTGGACTGTCCATCATTTTAAAGGGCGCCTTGACTGAACAAAGGTTGAGAAGCACTGCTCTAGGTAGTCTCGAGGTGTTTTTTAAGCTCAGCATTTAGAGGTTTTCATTTTTGCAGTAAAACATTTTAAACACTCCTAAACGCTAGTAGAAAAAATGCTCAGAATTAGCATTTTGTTTCTGCCATTTTTTCAAGCTAGTGTGCATGAAGACTTAGGCTACACGTACACTAGCCTACCCTGACCACATCCACGGAAAAATGCAAAATACGCCAAAAACGCATGTAAACGCAAT
The DNA here is from genome assembly GCF_062004578.1 of Staurois parvus. NCBI lineage: Eukaryota > Metazoa > Chordata > Amphibia > Anura > Ranidae > Staurois > Staurois parvus. The sequence goes on from NW_028319012.1 coordinate 111,198, forward strand.
ACGCAAGTTTTTGCTGCATTTTCCAGCGGCAGGCGGTCAATAAGTTCCAATCCTGAGCACAATTCTTCCTGCATTCAGTAGAGGAAGGTTTAACCTCACCTAAATGTGGCAGCTGCTAAACTCTACTAAAAGCCCGTGTGTACATGGACGCACACGTAGGCATTTATGGAGTCGAGTTTAGGAGCTTTTGGCAAAACAAAACCGTAAAAAGAATCAGAACTGCTACAGTGGTGCAGAGACGGAACTCGGCTGTTTACCTTAGGTGATCTGTTGCTCGTCGGTGACGGGTTAGTCCGGTAAACTTGTCAAACTTGTCTGTCTCTGCAACTTTGTATCAGTTCCACCTGCAGTTGCTGCTTCACACTGTCAGCCCGGGTTCACACTGATGCAGTGCGGACTTCGCAGCGTTTTTAGTGTGAATTCCGCACCGCATCAGAATCGCACCCCGTTCATGCGAACCGCAGCGGGTGTGTATGCTAAGTTAACAACACCTTGAAATTGGTCCGCAATTGGTCCGCAACACGCGGTGCGATGTACAGAATCTGATCACATATGTGTGAATACTCATGCAATCTGATTCTAGTGCGGACCCAAAAAAGGGTCCTGCATGTTTTTGGTGCGAGTGCGGTGTGAATAGAGCCATACATAATGTATGGCTCCGATTGCACCACGCAAAAATCGCATGTGATTTGCACAGGAATGCAGTGCAGTTCCTGTGTGAATCACATGCGACATACCGCACCACACATATGTGAACCCGGGCTTTGGAGCAAATGCCCTTGCAGAATGCACAGTCTATTTGCCTTTAGTACACCATCTCCATTGTCTCTAAGGTCCCATTCAGAAATCACATTGTGGAAACGAGCTATACTGCATGCGATTCTGAAAGATCAATATACACGCTTTTCCTTGTGTTGTGCATGGGGGACCCCATTCATTTCAATGAGCTGGCCTATGTGCATTTGTCAAGAAGCTCCTGCTCCCTGTTGGCAACAAGCTTAGCACAATTGTTAACACTTTCCCGCCCGACCTACAGTAATATGATGGCCGGGCTGGACATTCGCCATTCAGGGTGGACGTCATATGACATCCTCCCCAGAACAGGGGCGGACTTACAACTCATGGGGCCCCCGGGAAATAGGGGATCATGAGGCCCCTGTGTCCTCATCCACACTCAAAGCACACCCAAAAAAGCATATAAAAAGTTACCAGGGGCATTTTATGGGGTCCCCCACTGACCCCAGGCCCTTGGGCAGTGCCAGAGTACTTGAATGGTCAGTCCACCCCTGCTTGTGCCCATAGACTTTAATCAGTCACCCTCCTGAAGATTCCCCCCCCCCCTCCTTTCCAGGCCATTTTTTGCGTTACGTTGCTGCGTTACTTTCACTGACAATTGCGCAGTCATGCAACACTGCATCCAAATGAAATTTATATCCTGTTTTTCCCACAAACAGAGCTTTCTTTTGGAGGTATTGGATCACCTCTGCATTTTTTATTTTTTGCGCCAAAAAAAAGACAGGTTATTTTGAGAAAAAAACAATAATTTTGACTTTTTGCTATAAAAAATGTCCAGTAAAAAAATGTAAAAAATCTAATTTCCTCATAAATTTAGGCCAAAATTTATTCTGTGACATGTCTTTGCTAAAAAATCTTGTGAAGACTTACAGGAAACGTCTGACCTCTGTCATTGCCAACAAAGGATATATAACAAAGTATTGAGATGAACTTTTCATATTGACCAAATACTTATTTTCCACCATAATTTGCACATAAATTCTTTCCAAATCAGCCAATGTGATTGTCTGGATTTTGTTTCTCATTTTGTCTCTCATAGTTGAGGTCTACCTATGATGCCAATTACAGGCCTCTCTCATCTTTGTAAGTGGGAGAACTTGCACAATTGGTGGCTGACTAAATACTTTTTTGCCCCACTGTATATATATATACACACACAGTGCCCAACATAAATGAGTACACCCCTTTTGAAAAGTAAGATTTTAATCAATATCTCAGTGAACACAAGAAGAACAATTTCCAAAATTTTGCCAAGACTGAGTTTTATAGAACATTTGTTCGGCTCATTACATGATAGTAAGGTTCATAATATAGCTTAGACTACAAAATCTTCAGTTTTACTCAAATTAGTTGAGGCAAAAATTAATCCACCCCACAACAAAAACCACTCCATCTAGTATTTTCTATGACCTCCATGATTTGTAAGGACAGCACCGAGTCTTCTAGGCATGGAATGAACAAGTTGGTGACATATTGCAGCATCGATCTTTTTCCATTCTTCAAGAACGACCTCTTTTAGAGCCTGGATGCTGGATGGAGAGTGATGCTCAACTTGTCTCTTCAGAACTCCCCATAGGTGTTGGATTGGGTTCAGATCAGGAGACATACTTGGTCACTGAATCACTGTCACCCGGTTCTTCTTCAGAAATGCAACATTGGCATCAGATGTGTGTTTTGGATCATTGTCATGTTGGAAAAGTGATTGACGACCGAGGGCGCGGAGTGATGGTAGCATCTTCTCTTTCAATATAGAGCAGTACATCTGTGAATTCATGATACCATCAATGATATGCAGCTCCCCGACACCAGCAGCACTTATGCAGCCCCACAGAAGGACACTGCCACCACCATGTTTCACAGTAGGCACCATGCATTTTTCTTTGTACTCCTCACCTTTGTGACTCCATACAGTTTGAAGCCTTCAGTTCCAAAAACATTTATCTTGGTCTTGTCACTCCAGAGTACCAGTAGTTATCTTCTTTTTCAGCATGGGCCCTGGCAAATTCTAGGCGGGCTTTTTGTGCATGGGTTTTAGGAGAGGCTTCCATCGTGGACGACACCCATGCATGTCATTCCTCTGCAGTGTACGAAGTATTGTGTCACGGGAAACAATCACCCCAGTTTGGCTTTCTACTTCTTTAGCTAACTGTAGTGAACTAACATGGCAATTTTCTTCAACCTTTCTCATCAGAAGACGCTCCTGTCAAGGTGTTAACATTCGTGGATGACCTGGACGTCTCTGTGAGATGGTTGCAGTTTCATCTTTGTTAAATTTTTGTATCACTTTTGCTACAGTATTCTGACTGATAAGTAAAAAGGGGTTTTCTTTGTTAAGTAACGCCCTTTTATATTCACCTGTCTGCTGGACACCTGTTTAATGAATTATTAGACTCACCTGGAGTTGAATTCTTGTTAATAGGGATTCTGTTGTCTAAAAATTTAGCTTTTCTCCTAAGACTTTTATTGGGGTGTGTTCATTTTTGCAAAATGGTCTTGAATGAGTTTGTGAGGAAAAATACTTTTTTGTGTGTGCAAATGAACAAATCTTGTTTGCAATCAATGGCCGGCATTTGTAGGAGGATTTTGTAGTATAGTGTCATTCATGAAATGTTGATTTTGAAAGGAAAGTAAAGATTTTCTGACAAATCGCTTGGGGTGTACTCATTTATGCTGAGCACTGTATGTATGAAAATTGATTAGACCTGATGTACTGACGACCATTCCCTATTTCTTGAGGCCGGAAAATGCCAGGGCAGTACAAATATCCCCAAAATTACCCCTTTTTGGAAAGTAGAATTTAGTAAGAGGCATAGTGAGTTTTTTGAATTTGTAATTTTTTTGTCACAATTTTTTGGAAAATGAAAAATTTTAAAAAGTGGGGGTTTTTTTTACAATTTCTTTTACATACTGTAACCAGAGCAATATAGTGTTGCCATAGCAACACTGTACTACTCTGGGGCGGTGGTCAGGATTTGTTTTTTCTTTTTACAAACTATGAATACTTATAATAGTGAATTTCGCTGTTATAAGCGCCCATTTTTTTCTGAATGAAATCTGAATCTAATCTATTCATTCACTATTAATGAATAGCTGTGATTGGCCCTGTCTGTACCATGTGATCAATGTGACCAATCACAGAGATCAACACAATAGTACACAATGAATGACATGGGTGGAAGCCATCTATGGTGTACAATTGTCATTGGAGCTGCTGTGATTGGTCACAGTGATTACATGGTACCGGCAGCGGGCTGGTACACTCATAGGTCATCCGCACAGCAGATTACAGATCGTGTGCAGAGGGGCTTATGGAGTGAATGCAAGGCATGTTCTGGGGCAGGGGCGGACTGACCATTGGGGAACTCGGGCACTGCCCGAGGGCTCGGGGTCAGTAGGGGGCCCCATGAGATGTCCCTGGTATCTTTCATTGGCTTTTTTGGGTGTGGTTTCAGGAAGAAGGCATGACCTTCGAAACGCGTCAGCTGTACTGAGTGTCCACCCCCATGATGGGATTCGCGCTGGCCTCTTGCCTTTGAAGTCCCTGGGAGGACTTACATGCCTGTTTTTATTCGCTGTTTGTGAGTACCATTCTTTTACTAAATAAATTTGGTTACTGAGGTAATGCGCAAGGTTGGTGCGCTTCTTCTTGTTTTACTTCAAAGGACATAGGGGTCCCATGATCCCCTATTGCCCGGGGGCCCCATGAGTTGTAAGTCCGCACCTGTTCTGGGGAGGATGTCATATCACGTCCACCCTGAATGGCGAATGTCCAGCCTGGCCATCATATTACTGTAGGTCGGGCGGGAAAGTGTTAACAATTGTGCTAAGCTTGTTGCCAACAGGGAGCAGGAGCTTCTTGACGAACGCACATAGGCCAGCTCATTGAAATGAATGGGCTCCCCCATGCACAACACAAGGAAAAGCGTGTATATTGATCTTTCAGAATCGCATGCAGTATAGCTCGTTTCCACAATGTGATTTCTGAATGGGACCTTAGAGACAATGGAGATGGTGTACTAAAGGCAAATAGACTGGGCATTCTGCAAGGGCATTTGCTCCAAAGCTTAGTAAATGAGTGGAAGCTTCACTTTGCAAAGAATATCCAATCATGTCCAAGGAAAATTTTAATGTAGCACTACCCTCGCAAGGGCCGCTGGATTTGATTAGGTCCCCCTAAGCTCTGCATGGCCAGGCAACACGCATTCTCCACACCTGTACTTTAAGAGTCAGTAAAACAGTCCTTGAGCTGGTTTTTAGTTGTTTTTTATTAAGGTGTTACCAACTTGGATGGGGTCTAGGGGTACATGGGATGCCCAAGGAACTGTTGAACTTGAGGACAAACTTCTTAGCAACTATGTACAAAAAATGTGGACTAGGAAACATATAGCACTGTCCCATTTTTGGTGTACCTTCCCAGACCCCAGATGAATCCTCCTCTTCACCCAGCTGTGCTGAGGGGATCCCTGAGCAAGGGGGTCCCAAGAGCTTGCAGTTAAGCAGTCCCGGATGAAGACTAGTTGGGTATTGCATCTGGCAGCCCTCTACCCTTATCCAGGCCCAGGGAGTGTACGAATACTTGCACTGTCCTGTCCTGTCAGTGTGGTGGGTTGGTAGCTGCTTTCAGGCCTTTCGCTGGGCTGGTTCCTTCCCTGCTGCTCAGGATGTCCTCCCAAGGAGACTTTGGGCAGTGGAGATCCTCCTGTCCAGAAACCTGTAGGTAGGTTCCCTTTCCTTGGGCCCTCTCCCAGGCTTCACACTTCGACCTTCTCTCAATCCATTTCCCACCTGCCTCCCCTCTGTCCCCAGGCTCTGTCATATTTGAGGGTTGCCCTGATCACCATGCCCAGCCTCCTGCCAGGGGATTGGCCAAGGTCCCTCAAACATGCAGATCTGTGCCTCCTCCCCAGTTACAGAAAGTTCTCTAAGTTTCTAGAAGGGTGGGAGGGCTTCAGAAGCCCTGGAATTTAGAACCTCCCAGCCTGTCCTGAGGTGAACTCCTGCCTCACTCCCAGGCTGACTCATCCCAGGCTGCTACCCAGCTTCTAGCTAAAACAAAGAAAACAACAAACCCTATCTAGCTAACCTAGAAGGCGTTATATTAAAAAAAAAAAAAGTATTTTTCGTGCACGATTTATGATTGAAGTCAGCAGAACTTCCCCTCTTTTACTGAGCTCTGCAGCAAATGCCCTTGCAAAGTGCACAGTCTATTTCCCTTTAGTAAATCAACCGCATTTTTTATTCATTTTGATTTTTTATGATATGATGATATAACACTTTTTTGAACACCATTCTATAATTGGTCTCTTCTAGTTGCTTGAGAGTTAAAAAAAAGATAGAATTTCTTTTTGAAAGCAGTCTTTGAATATTAATGAATGATTCCAGAGATGGAGCAGGGGGCTCCTGTCCTGGAGTGAGCACAGGAAAGGCTGACATTTCTGACAATGAGTTGCACGGCGGGGTGGACGGTATAGGATGCTGCTGGTGGGAATCATAGAAGAAAGAGGACACAGAGATTAGCTGGAGCTCAGGCATCCTGCAATGGGCTTTATATAGGAGTGGATTCTTCCTTCTGTTTATCTTCTAATCCTTCCTAAACACCATTATCTTGACCAATTATAAGTGATGTCAATCGCAATTATGTTAGCAGGAAAAGTCTTTTCTCGCTGAACTACACTGTATCTGAGCACCACAAATAGAAAACACTATTTAATTCATTTTTAATATTCAAAGCAAACTCCCCCATCCATCCATGTCCTCATGCTTTATTTCGTGGATAATTCACTTTGAAAAACACCCCTCCTAGTGTTGGTAGCCATGGCCATCTTGAGTAAGGGCAAATGATTCATGCAGCATTTACTTCCTGGAATCCATCTGCCCTTAGCTAAGGCACGTAGGAGGATGTGCTTAGCCAAGAAAGCCCCTCCTCCCATAAAGATTCCTGGGATGTATGACATTATATTGTCTAGGCCAGAAACAGGGAAGCAACTGAAGAAATGTAAAAAAAAAAAAAAAGCCTAGAATGGGAGAATATAATTTTCTGAAAAAAAATGTTTTGTTGGAGGCTGTGTCTATCACTCTGGGGAAATGTCATATCCTGTCCAGAAGAAAAGTGAAGGTAGAACCCTTGATTCAGGGGTGCTCAACCTTTGGAAGCGCGAGGGCCACTTAAGTGATTTGGTAACCTGTCGTGGGTCACAATGAAATTAAAGGGCAGCATGGGCCCCCTGGAGCATGGGGCAGGGGTCGCCATTCCAACCCCTGATGACCCCAGTGGTTGGAATGGGGGGGGGGCACAAAAACATGGTCCAACTATGGGGTTTTGCCACCTCCCAAACCACAAATGTAAACAAACCCCTATAGTCCTGAGCCCCTTATAAGGCTGCTTTCACACTGATACACTGCAGTGTACCCACATCACGGATGCAGTGCAGGGCACCCACATTGCAGAGCTTTGGTGTGTTTTCAGAAAGCGCACCAAACCCATAGGATATAATAAAATTGCGCTTCCCTGGTTTGATTTGGAGGGCCATATCAGAAGGCTCCGAGGGCCACATGAGCTTCCCAAACTTGTAACAGTTTTAATGGGTGGCAAACAGTAGAAACTTCAGCATTGACACCTTGCTTCCTCATACAATACATCACAGCTATAAGAAATACATCTGAGCTGCCATCACTGGAATCATTCTAAAGCAGCAATCATGCTCTTCCCACTCACACTAACCTTCTCTATAACCCGATTCTTCACACTAACCCTCCCTGCATCCCTATCACTAATGCAGGCCATAGACGGGTCGAAAACCGGCCATTTTTTAAAAAAAAAAAAAAAGAAAAATTGGTCATTCAATAGGCCGACGTTACCACCAATGGTAAAAAAAAATTGGCCGATTTTCGTCCCGTCTACAGCCGGCATTTAATTACTTCTGTCCCTGCAGAGAGCTCTGCTATTATATTTGACATGAAAAAGTATAGAGGTTGCAACAATGTATCTATTTGTATCCATTTCAGATACAGATGTTTTTATTCGGATACAAATAGATACATTGTTGCAACCGCAATACTTTTTCATGTCAAATATAAAAGCGGACTGGAATTGTTCTTTTTCTTCTTCTTCTTTTTCTTCTACTTACAGGTCATGCCTCATGCACAGATTTTTTATCGGTAAAACAATCAGCCGATTTGCCCATCATTGCAGGGAAAATCGGCCGATCGGCGAAATCGGACGATTTTTTCCAACTTTACCGATAAAAAAAATGCGCCAAAACCCCGAAAAATGGCCAATTAACCCACTAACGGTGCGAAAATCGGCAGATTTTTTTTTTCAGCCGAAAAATCGGCCGATTTTCAACCCGTCTATGGCCTGCATAACCATCCCGTAACCCCAACATTAACCCTCCCTGTAACCCCAACACTAACCCTCCCTGTAACCCCAACACTAATCCCCCCTGTAAACCTAACACTAACCCTCCCTGTAACCCTAACACTAACCCTCCCTGTAACCCCAACACTAATCCCCCCTTGTAACCCCAACACTAATCCCTCCCTGTAACCCTAACAATAACCCTCCCTGTAACCCCAACATGAATCCCCCCCTGTAACCCTAACACTAACCTTCCCTGTAACCCCAACACTAACCTTCCCTGTAACCCCAGTGCTAACCCTCCCTGTAACCCTAACGCTAAGCTTCCCTGTAACCCCAACACTAACCCTCCCTGCAACCCAAACACTAACTCTCCCTGTAACCCCAACACTAACCCTCCCTGTAACCCCAACACTAAGCTTCCCTGTAACCCCAACGCTAACCCTTCCTGTAACCCCAACACTAACCCTCCCTGTAACCCTAATGCTAAGCTTCTCTGTAACCCCAATGCTAACCCTTCCTGTAACCCCAGCACTAACTCTCCCTGTAACCCCAACACTAAGCTTCCCTGTAACCCCAACACTAAATCTCCCTGTAACCCCAATGCTAATCTTCCCTGTAACCCCAACACTAACCCTCCCTGTAACCCAAACACTAACCCTCCCTGTAACCCCAACACTAACCCTCCCTGTAACCCCAACACTAAGCTTCCCTGTAACCCCAACACTAACCCTCCCTGTAACCCCAACACTAAGCTTCCCTGTAACCCCAACACTAACCCTCCCTGTACCCCAACACTAACTTTCCCTGTAACCCCAACACTAACCCTCACTGTAACCCCAACACTAACCTTTCCTGTAACCCCAACACTAACCCTTCCCTGTAACCCCAACACTAACCCTCCCTGTAACCCCAACACTAATCTTACCTGTAACCCCAACGCTAACCCTTCCTGCAACCCCAACACTATCCCTTCCCTGTAACCCCAACACTAACCCTCCCTGTACTCCAACACTAACTTTCCCTGTAACCCCAACACTAACCTTCCCTGTAACCCCAACACTAACCCTCCCTATAACCCCAACACTAACCTTCCCTGTAACCCCAACACTAACCCTCCCTGTAACCCCAACACTAACCCTCCCTGTACCCCAACACTAACTTTCCCTGTAACCCCAACACTAACCTTCCCTGTAACCCCAACACTAACCCTCCCTGTAACCCCAACACTAAGCTTCCCTGTAACCCCAACACTAAGCTTCCCTGTAACCCCAACACTAACCCTCCCTGTAACCCCAACACTAAGCTTCCCTGTAACCCCAACACTAACCCTCCCTGTACCCCAACACTAACTTTCCCTGTAACCCCAACACTAACCCTCACTGTAACCCCAACACTAACCTTCCCTGTAACCCCAACACTAACCCTTCCCTGTAACCCCAACACTAACCCTCCCTGTAACCCCAACACTAACCTTACCTGTAACCCCAACGCTAACCCTTCCTGCAACCCCAACACTATCCCTTCCCTGTAACCCCAACACTAACCCTCCCTGTACTCCAACACTAACTTTCCCTGTAACCCCAACACTAACCTTCCCTGTAACCCCAACACTAACCCTCCCTGTAACCCTAACACTAACCTTCCCTGTAACCCCAACACTAACCTTCCCTGTAACCCCAACACTAACCCTCCCTGTAACCCCAACACTAACCCTCCCTGTACCCCAACACTAACTTTCCCTGTAACCCCAACACTAACCCTCCCTGTAACCCCAACACTAAGCTTCCCTGTAACCCCAACACTAACCCTCCCTGTAACCCCAACGCTAAGCTTCCCTGTAACCCCAACATTAACCCTCCCTGTAACCCCAACACTAACCTTACCTATAACCCCAACACTAACCCTCCCTGTAACCCCAATGCTAAGCTTCCCTGTAACCCCAACATTAACCCTCCCTGTAACCCCAACACTATCCCTTCCCTGTAACCCCAACACTATTCCTTCCCTGTAACCCCAACATTAACCCTCCCTGTAACCCCAATGCTAAGCTTCCCTGTAACCCCAACACTAACCTTCCCTGTAACCCCAACATTAACCTTCCCTGTAACCCCAACACTAACCTTCCCTGTAACCCCAACACTAACCTTCCCTGTAACCCCAACACTAACCTTCCCTGTATCGCCATACTTACCTGCTTTGTGCAATAATTTTGCTCAGAGCAGCCCTGATCCTCCCCCTTGCCGAGTGTTCCCACAGCAAGACGCCTGCTATGAGGGGCATTTGTGCATGCTCTCTCCCGAGCCAGCTCTGTGTGTCCATTAACACACAGAGTGCAGTTTGTCCTGGCCCCCTGCTCTCTCCTCACTGGTTGTGATAGACAGCAGAGGAGCCAATGGCTCCTGCTGCTGCTTCTCTGTCCAATTAGGAGAGAGAGCCACGAGAGCCACTGCTCTTATTCACATTGATGGATCGAGATCAGGCTCAGGTAAGTATTTAGGGGGAGCTGGAGGGGAGGGGGGAGCTGCATGTAAAAGGTTTTGTACCTTAATGCAGAGAATGCGTTAAGTTAAAAATCCTTTAGCCTTTAGCATCACTTTAACAGATGAAAGCCATACAAAAGAAAAGTGGGTTAACAACATAACAGCAGCAATAAAACCATTTACCAAAGGCAATATTACAATAATGTGTGCTATAATATCAAACAGCTGAAGTAGACAAAGTCCCTGATTACCCTACAGGCTGGTAGTACTAAACCCATTCCTGCTAGCGTTGGGGCCCATAGTCCTCGGTGGAGTGCTCTATAACAAAAATGTTTTGTAATCCCAAGCAGGCAAGGGAGCTCCCAAAGAAAAGCGTCCAAAGTAATTCTAGGAAATGGACAGTTCTATTCCAAGAGGCAGGCAACACAGAATGTATTTGGTCACAGATTGCAGCTACAGAAGGACTCTAATGGACTTCACGGTGATACAGACTCTCCACATCACCTCGCCCTGACCCGTATCCCTTCACCTCCCCCGACCCGAACAGCACTGCACTCACCCCAGCATGCCACCTGCACTTCTCCTCCTCGTCTTCCTCTCCTCCATCCCAAAAATCGCCTCCCTCTACCCGCCCACCCCCCCAAAACAGCTCTACATTGCCCCTTCACTTCTGCCCTCTCCACACTACGGCACTCACCACCTCCTCCTGGTACTCCACTCCCCGGTCGACCCACGTGCCACCACTACCAGACCCACACGCTCCTACACCTCCCATTCCCATGCCACCCTCCTCACCCTTCTCCTTCTCCTATCCGCTGGGGACATCTCCCCGAACCCTGGCCCCTCACCACCTCTCCCCCCCTCCAGGGACCCCCCTGCCCCCGCCAGCCGCCGCAACCCCCTCAACCTCATACCTGTGCGCCTCCTCCCCGCATCTATCCCCCCTCTCTCGGTTGCACTTCTGAACGCCCGTTCGGTTTGCAACAAACTAACTGCCATCCATGACCTCTTTATCTCCCGCTCCCTCAACCTCCTAGCCATCACCGAAACCTGGATACAGGCCACTGACACTACCTCCCCTGCGGCACTCTCCCATGGAGGTCTCATCTGGTCCCATTCACCAAGACTGAGCGGTCACAAAGGTGGTGGTGTCGGCCTGCTCTTATCACCGCTGAGCACCTTCCAGGTCCTCCCTAACCCCCCCTCCCTAACCTTCTCCTCCTTCGAAGCTCACTGCATCCGGCTCTTCTCACCCACCCCCCTAAGGATCGCAGTGATCTACAGGCCCCCTGGATCCATAGCCCGCTTCCTGGATGACTTCGCCGCCTGGCTTCCCTTCTTCCTCTCCTCTGAGCTACCGACCATCATCCTCGGGGACTTCAACATCCCCATCAATGACAACACCCCAGCTACCTCCCAACTCCTCCACCTAACCTCCTCCTTCGCGCTCACACAACACACCCAATCCTCCACCCACATCAATGGGAACACCCTGGACCTCGTCTTTTCCCACCTCTGTACCCTCAACCAGTTCTCTAACACACCCTTCCCTCTCTCCGACCACCACCTCCTCACGTTCTCCACCTCCCCTTCCCCCAACTCCCCCCCCCCAGTGCGCCAAACCATCACCAGCCGCAACCTCCGCAACCTGCACCCGGCCCCCCTCCACTCGGCTGCCGACCGCCTACACGACA